>NW_026881915.1:0-36025 GCF_032173495.1 Musca vetustissima
TTTTCAAGGACTGTCAAATAGGTGTGGATTTTTTAAAGAATATTTTTCAAGGACTATCAAAAAGGCGTGGATTTTTTAAAGAATATTTTTTCAAGGACTATCAAATAGGTGTGGATTTTTTAAAGAATATTTTTTCAAGGACTATCAAATAGGCGTGGATTTTTTAAAGAATATTTTTTCAAGGACTATCAAATAGGTGTGGATTTTTTAAAGAATATTTTTTCAAGGCCTATCAACTAGGCGTGGATTTTTTAAAGAATATTTTTTCAAGGACTATCAAATAGGTGTGGATTTGTAAGGAATATTTTTTCAAGGACCATCAACAGGCGGGGATTTGTAAAGAATATTTGTTCAAGGACCATTAACAGGCGTGGACTTCATAATGGTGTGGATTTGTAAGGAATATTTTTTCAAGGACCATCAACAGGCGGGGATTTGTAAAGAATATTTTTTCAAGGACTTCAGAAAGGCGTGGACTTCATAATGGCGTGGATTTGTAAAGAATAGTTTTTCAGGGACTTCAGAAAGGCGTGGATTTGTAAAGAATATCTTTTCAAGGACCATCAACAGGCGTGGATTCGTGAAGAATATTTTTTCGAAGGACCATCAACATGCGTGGATTTGTAAAGAATGTTTTCTCAATGACTTCAGAAAGGCGTGGACTTCATAATGGCGTGCATTTGTAAAGAATATTTTTTCAAGGACTTCAGAAAGGCGTGGACTTCATAATGATGTGGATTGGTAAAGGATATTTTTTCAAGCACTTCATAAAGGCATGGACTTCATAATGACGTGGATTTGTAAAGAATATTATTTCCAGGACTTCCGAAAGCGTGAATTTTTAAATGAATATTTTTTCCAGGACATAAGAAAGGAGTGGATTTTTAAAGCATATTTTTATAGGACTACAGAAAAGCGTGGAATTTTAAACATTTTTTGGCTTTAAAGTGAATTTCCAATAATAATTTGACATTGTGTGAATACCTAATAAAATTTAACTTCAATCACTCTCTCTTGTTGAAGCCTCATAAGAAACCCCCGGAAAAATTCAATGCACGAACCACAACATATTACTCGCCTTTTATTTGCTTTTAATTTAATATTTTTTGCGGTACGTAAAAAAATCCTTTAAGTAATGCTTCTCTTATTCGGTTATGGTTTATTCAGCTTGGGCTGCTGTTTAAACAAGAGCACTAACACCACCAGCAGCATCCATCCAAAGTAAACCAAACTCACCAATTGAGGAATTAGGTCAAGAGAAGACGAACTGCGTGTAGGCATTGTACTTGGCCAGTTCGTTTTGTTTTTAATCTGTTTCATGACTTTGGGTGGCTTTTCCGGCTGTTAATGTTGATATTGCTCCCGTTATCGTTCCTGGTTTGCCGTGAAAGCATTGTTGCTGCCCGTGGAGGGGTTTTTTGTTTCGTCTCTTTTTATTTGCATACAAAAATAAAGTTTAAACCCCCCAAAAAGTATGTGTGAACAGAAATGGAAGAAGGCTGATGGCCAAAAAGGGGTGCGTGGCTATAAAAAGAATAACCACAGTCGTCGAGGCAGTAGTGAACACATCTCCAGCATCCGATCACAACCCTCAAAATGTGGAGAACGCTTTTGTGTTCTTGTTTTATAAATGGATTATTTTTACGGATATGTTTGTTGTGTTATTAAATGAACTTAAGTTATTTCGAGGCATACTATGGGCCTTTTAGCGTTTTTGTTTTTTTTATTTTCAGCAGAAAAAATATTGTTTTATGCCACATAGTCGTGCCACATGGCATTCAGATGAAGTTCATCAGTCCGGTGCATGAGCAGTACTCATCCACGACTATATCCCTGACATGTGAAAGTGTAAAACCCCTCTCCATTTTCAGTGCATATGCCTCACCACCTCGACAAGTGGCAATCAGTGTGCATGTTGTATGCAATTAGCTGCATATATATTGGCCTAGTAACGAATACAACTTTATTTTGTTGATTAATGTAATAATAAAACGCCAATCTTTAAAACATATTTAAACAAAAAATCCATGCCTGTTGATAGTCCTTGAAAACAGATTTTTAAAAAATCCACGCCTGAAAAAAAATGTTTTTGAAATTTTAATATTGAAATTTAAGACCCAATAACCACAAAAAAAAAAAAACTTAAAGTAAAATTTATCGTCCTCTTAAATTATATTTTTCAAAGACAATTGGCAAATTTCCAAAGGAACCGATGCAAAACAAGGATACTCCCACCCTCTCTCACACACAAACACATTAATTAATGGCTACATAAACACACACAGTGAAAAATGTCTGTCACTACATTAACAACACCTGCTGCTACTACTATGTTGACCATTATTACAAAGCAAGGCACACATGCACATCCGCACACATACACACACACTAACACAAATATGTATAACATTATTTAACTAACAGTATTATTACATCGGGGATTAATTAAGTTTATGAATATTCAACTGAAACAAGATACAAACAATGTTCGAAGCGATGGTCCTTCGTCACCAGAAAAAAAAACATTTTTCCGAAAAAGCACTGGAGGCCATACTGACACACACATACATATCCATACACAGGGAGCGTAAATGAACTTAATTTTTTGTGAATTTTGGGAATCTGTTTTCAGTTAGTTGGCTATAGCTTGGTCAATATCCCTGGGCTAAGTGATAGAGATAAAGACAGAGAGAGAGAGAGAGAGAGAGAGAGAGAGAAAAATCAACAGCAACATGAACATCAGGACGAAACATGATGCAAAAATAATGATGCGTCGGAAATAAAGTTATGAGTTAAAGCATTAAAGCTTTTTAGCTTTGCCGGGCGAAAAAAAAATCGACTATAGTAAATAATGAAAACAAAAAATTCGAGTGAATTATTAAAATTTGTAAAGTGTTAATAATGCAGAGTGCTGGGAGAAGTGGGGTAAAAATAACAACACCAACAACAACAATGGTATTAAGTGAAAATTATTTACTATTTACAAAAAGGAAAAGGATAACTGAAAAGAAAAAGCAACAAATAATAACACAATATGAACATTAATGGGCTTAACCATTTTCCAGGCCAATTGTTTGGTGGATGAGAGGAGCAAGGTACAGTGGTACGAAACAAGCGTGAGTGATTTAAAAATAATTTTTTCAAGGACCATCAATAAGCGTGGATTTTTTAAAGAATATTTTTGAAAAGGACCAACACAAGGCGTGGATTTTTTAAAGCGTATTTTTGAAAAGGACCAACACCCGGCGTGGATTTTTTAAACAATATTTTTGAAAAGGACCAACACAAGGCGTGGCTTTTTTAAAGAATATTTTTGAAAAGGATCAACACAAGGCGTGGATTTTTTAAACAATATTTTTGAAAAGGACCATCACAAGGCGTGGATTTTTTAAAGAATATTTTTCAAGGATCAGAAGATGCATGGATTTTTTAAAGAATATTTTTGAAGGATCAGAAGAGGCATGGATTTTTTAAAGAATATTTTTGAAGGACCTCCATAAGAGGCATGGATTTTTTAAAGAATATTTTTGAAGGATCCGAAGAGTCATGGATTTTTTAAAGAACATTTTTCAAGGATCAGAAGAGGCATGGATTTTTTAAAAAATATTTTTCAATGATCAGAAGAGGCATGGATTTTTTAAAAAATATTTTTCAAGGATCAGAAGAGGCATAACTAGACTTTTAAATAAAAGTTTTTGAAGGACCTGAAGAAGAAGAAAATAATCGAGATAGACGAATAGTTCCTTTTGAGAATATGCATAGAACCACTTACTGAGTCGATTTATGCATGTCCGTCTGTCCGTCCGTCTGTCCATGTTAAATTGTAAACAAAGTGAAGGTCGCATTTATTATCCGAATTGGATGAAACTTGGCACAGCTCATTTATTTGGACCAGGGACGTACCCTATTGAAATTGGGAAAAATCGGTTCCGATTTAGATATAGCTCCGATATACATTTTCGTCCGATTTAAGACAATTGGGACACCAAAGTCCCTGGAAATCTTTTGATTTGAACGAAATTTGGCACAGCGTAATGAATAAGGTCTAGAATGATGTCTGCCAAGTTTCGTGAAAATCGGTTCAGATTTAGATATATCTCCCATATATCTTCGTCCGATTTAAGGAAAATTGTGTACCAAAGTCCATATATATCGATCGATTTGAATTTAGGTCTAGAATGATGTGTGCAAATTTTCCTGAAAATCGGTTCAGATTTAGATATAGCTACCATATATAGCTTCGTCCGATTTTAGGTAAATAGTCCACTAAAGTCCCTCGGAATCTTTGGTTTGCACGAATTTTAGCATAGCGTACTGAATTAAGTCTAGAATGATGTGTGCAAATAGCTCCCATATATATTTTCATCCGATTTAAGGTAATTTGTGCCCCAAAGACCCTATATAACTTTCGATTTGCACGAAATTTGGCACAGTGTACTGAATGTCGTCTATAATTATGTGTGCTAAGTTTCATGAAAATCTGTTCAGATTTAGATATAGCTTCCATATATAGTTTCGCCCGATTTTATGCAGTTGGTGCACCAAAGTCATTTGCACGAATTTGGGCATAGCGTACTGAATTAGGTCTAGAATGATGTAGCTAAAAGATCCATAGCTAGGCCGATTGACACAACGTACTGATGTAGTATAAATTAGTCTCTGGCAAGTTTCCCTGAAATCGGTTCAGATATAGATATATAACAAAAACGCGTAGTCTGTTAGGATACATATGTAGAATATACCCAAGGTGGTGAATGGTATTATAAAGTCGGCCCAGTCCGACTTTACTACTTTCCTTACTGGTTTAAATAAAAGTTTTTGAAGGACCAGAAGAAGGATGGATAGACATTTTAAATAAAAGTTTTTCAAGTAGCGGATGTTTTTAAGAACAACTTGTTTAAGGCTTGATAGTCCTTAACATTTTTTAAAAATATTTTTTCATCGAAAATTTTTAACATTTCTAATTTTCAAAATATTTAGTTTCGGATTACAGTGCAGACACAGACACATTGATATTTAAAATTACAAAAAAGGATAATGGCAACTTTTTAACCACAATATTTGTTAATACATTAAAGAAGTTTGTTTTCATTTAAGTAAACAACAAAACATCAACAGCCTTTAAATGCGATAAAAATTCCCCTATCATCATTAACTAACCCACTCAGTTTCCTTCACCTTTCTCCCCCGTTTGAATAAAATGTAATTTCATTTCTGTATTTCCTTTCTCAGAATATCATGATTCTACAAATCCTGTTTATATCATGAATTTCACGAGAGAACAAACAGCGGACAACACAGGACAATATGAGCAACAACAACGACTACAACTACGACGAAAATGAAGCAAAATATTATGTTGAAAATGCCGGATACTTAATGAGTTTAATTAACATAACAATGTATGTTAATTACATTTTTAATGTTTTTGTTCATGCTTTGCACAGTTCCACAACGAACCCAGCTCCCACCATCCACCTCTCCCTCACTCATTCCTTTAATTCTGCAATATCAAACATTTCATTTCGTTGACTCGCTCCAATCCGTCAGTCATTGTTGGCTAAGCCACCAGTTGTTGTTTTCTGCATCCCGATGTCCTGTCCTGGTTGCCAGGGTTATTTTGCTGCTGCTGTTATTCATCTCCGCTTATACATTACAGAGCTCATTCTCGGAATTCAATAGATTTGTTTTTTCGTTCGTCCATTCGCATCGGATGATTGTGTTGAAACGAAGAAGGGAATTATCCTGCTGTTGTTGGCTGTTTGATGACCAGTTAATTTGTTGTTGATGTTGCTTCGGCGAAATTCCGTTGAAACTTTAAACCGAAATTTTCTATTCCGCAGGGATTTGTTGTTGATTTTGTTTTCATATTTAAAATGTGCTAATTAAAATATTTTATTCGTTAATAAAAAATTGAAAGGGATGAAAACGTATTCGCTGGAATTCAATAAAATCCGATTATAATGAAAGATAAGCTTAAACTTTTGCTCCAACTACTTAAAGTATTTGCAATTCGATGAAAATTGCCTAACTACCAGCTAAGCTAACACAGCATAGGAATGGCCATTAGAATATTCGTGGGAAATTTGTTAAACAAGCGGGAACATTAAGGAGGCATATGAAAATGGGTTAGAACTAGGATAATCAATCTTTAAAATATAAATGTGTAATATCTGTGGGATAAAATATCCCAAAATTCAATAATAATAATCTGCTAAATGTTAACTGCAAATCATCAGAGCGAACACTCTAATCCCAGGATCAGATATCTTTTCCTGTATAAAATTTCACACTTTCCGGGTCCCATGATACATTTGACCCACTAAATACAGAATTTCTAACATCGCATCGAAGAAGATTTTTCGCATTTGGGGCACGCTAAACCCAAAAATTATTGTTGGTGGACCTCCTTCTATTTATGGTCCATTGAAATAATTAATCCTTATGTACTATTTGGTAAATAAGGTTCTATCAACAGTTACTATGAATATTTTATGGAATTGGATGGATGATATTAATCAGGGCAGTGTTTACATTCAAGAAGGCGATGCTGCAAGCCACACAATCAACGAAACCATTGCTCTTTTGTGAGAAACGTTTTCAGACCATGTTGACAGTCGAAGTGGTTATCACAACTAACTATTGCGATCATGTGAATTTATCTGTATTGTAACATCTACGAATAGAGTCTCGTGAAGGCTAAGGTCTACGCCAGGTGCCCTGTATCGATTCAAGACCTCAAATATTAAATTTGCGAAGCTATCGATTGTAACCGCTTTAGATTTTGTTTGCAAAACTTCAAAAGTAATATGGTTTTGAGTTGATATTGTTTTAATTATATACGAGGGCTACTATATATATTTTTGGTCTAGAATTTCTTTACGGAATTTTGACATACCATAATAGAGCTCAAAACGGTTTGACGTACAACCATGTGTTGAGTTATTTACAGTGACTTAAAAATATTTTTTTTTGTGATATTATTTTTCACAATTAGGCATTGGCGTAATTATGATGACGAGAATGTAAACCTTTAAATTCAATTAAATTATCACTCGCTTAAAGATGAAGAACGTAAAAGGTCGTCCAAAACATTAGTTGTGTAATAGAAAATCGATGACGAGCGAGAGCTGATAATGCAAGATTGTCATGAGACCAGATGTAATACCAGGTAGATGAATCAAGAAAAGAATCATGGATATGTGCGTATGAGCCCGAAACAAAGTAGTTTTCGGTAGTGTGGGTCCTTTGAAGTCGAGCCAAATCTAATGAAAGTTGTTTCAATGAAGAAGTAATTGAATGCAAATTGTGTCCTGTTTCTTCTGCAAATCTAGTCACGGTCAATTCAGGTGGTACACCATAAAAATTTTGGATCAAATAGGAGAAATAGGAAGATAAGATGAAAAATGACAATGTCAGCATTTACTATTCGGCTCAAGCCACCGTTTTTTGATCGGCCAAAACATAGAATATATGGCATGGCAACCAATGACTGCTCATATGAAAAAAAATACGTGGTGAAACAATATGCTGAGGGTGAGTACGAGAAGCAATGGAGCGAGGGAGAAGGAATGGACCGATAAGGTCAACCTTTAAATATTATTAAGGCTTAGTTTAAAAACTTAGTTTGTGTTTCAAATCAGTAACAGAAGAATTTTGGAAGACATATTACGATGTGAACTGTTTGGATGAAGTCGGTTAGAGGATTAACGTGCGCACCAACCAGGACGGACAGGTAGGTGTATATGGGCTTAAATTGTATAAGACAGATTTGTTCCAAATGCATTTGGGGTTCAACACCGATATTTATACCCTACACGCAATAGTATTAAAGTTTCGCGTGGCCCCAGAAGTTTGTAGAGACACTTTGAGTCGTTCTAGACATATGTGTCCGTCCATCCGTCTGTCCATTATAATTTGTAAATAGGATACAGGCCACAGTTATGAACCAATCATCACGAAATTTTGCATGTACGACGGGATCTGGCCAATGAAGGCACATTTTGTTAATAGTAATGGTCCGTTATTATTTAGAGAATGAACGAGACCAAAAAATTTATATTTATCTGTTTTTCTGGTCGCTCTAGAAGCCACAATTATGGACATAGATTCGACTAGTTGATGGTATATTCAATAGGAGTGGTTGACCTTTAAATTGATACCAATTATAGTGATGTGTGTACTCGGTTGCGAGAGTTATGCTCTGGCATTTTACTTTTAACATTACCCTACTAAAAGGTGGAAATGTCCCGAAAATTTTTGAAATTTTACATGAAGTTCCGGTTATGGTCAAGGATAACGTCTACAAATGGACCGAAACTTGTTTACAAGGTCTGTTATGACAATATTCAGTAATATTCGGAAAATATGCCAGGGTAAGAAAGAGGTGCTGTTGACCTCAAATCGAACGAGAGAGTTTAAATGTCGCGAAATATTGCGTAGGCTTGCCTAAACAATTTCTCATGTATTAGTGGACATGATGTAGGAATTTAGTAAACCATTTTTAAGGACCCTTGATAGTCGTAATATTCTTTAATAGTTATGTAAAGTGGCTTCAGTGTTTGTAATTTTTTGTTGGACATATTGTGTTATTATTCACCTTTCTTTTGAACATATTGAAGGTTCTTTAATAATAGTTTATCTATACGTTATAATATCTTCCTTAAAGTCGTCAATAAGTTTGTTTAGCTATTTTTAATGTACCCTTATAATAGTGTATAAACTATAAACTATTTAAGATTAAAAAAAAACTATTTGTTTAAGATCCCTCAGAAATCCTGGAATGATAGATTTAAATAACATATGATTTGTAGGGTATACCAACAATCAAGGACTGAAAAACTATTTAATTAAAAATTAATATTCTAAAAGATTTAAGGCACCAATTAATAGCGAACATTTTTATATTTATATTCTCCCTTAAAATCCTATAGATTTGAAAAGTGGATTTTTAAATTATTTTACGGTTTAACAGCAATCGTGGGGTGTTAAAAATGATTTTAAGTCCGTCAATATTTTCCGATATTCCACCACTAAACGCCGATTTTTTATAAGTATTTATTAAATAATCAAAAATCGTTGTTGTAATCTTGGAAAAGAAATATACAGTAGAGTTGGCGGTTTATTTGGGATATATATAAAACTCATATTCCATCTATAGACATGGAGAAGAAGAACATACACAGATTCTATGGAAGATGACTATTCTATATGACGTGGATATATTTTTTTTTAATTTGAGTCAAAGAGGAATTGTTTAATTCGTGTTTCTAAAATAAATAATACGTTTGCTCTATTTTTGGCATAAAATTTATAATTAAATTATCTAAAAATAATTTTTTTATTTGTGTTATTTTTAATATTTTATATGTGGTAAATATGAAACATTAAAAAAAACACTTAAAATTAATTCTTCCATCTGTGTTCATTAAGCATATATTTTAAATTTCCCACGAAACAAATCAAATAATAATTAGTTTATTTTTTGAAACTAATTATAAATAAAATGTATTTTTGACATTTTAAATAGCAATATTTAATCATATTAAAATATATATAATATATGTATGAGAGCCTATATGCATTTATTTAATGGGATTAAAAATAAATACTCTCAAAAAAAAAAACAAATGAAATAAATATATACATACATACAATTTGCATATTTATTGATTTGGAAATATTAAATAGTTTTAATTAGTCGACTAATTAATTAAATTGATAATAGACAGCAAAAATGTATATATGGATATATGGAAGACAGATGGGAAATATATATTAAAATTAAAAATGTATATATTATAATGTGTTAAAAGGAATCAATTTTATGCATGGGGGGAGAAATGCATTTTATTTAATTAAAATTAAAAAAAGAACAATTATAATTTTTGAAAGCTATATGGACATTAAAATACTTTTAAAATACCTCATACCTTTTAATGAAGAAACAAATACATATATTTTCAATTTTTAAGGACAAACTGATGTTGAAAAAATTTGTGAAGATGTGACATACATATATAGCCATTGTTATAAACTCCCATTATGTTTATTGCGCCCTGAATCTAAATGCTGAATTATGTTTTTAAGAAAATCCTTCTTCTTATTTCAAAGGTTAAAGACGACATTTGTTAATAATGTTAATTAAATATCTCTCTTTTAATGACAAAGTTTTTATATTTTTTGTGTTTTTCGTTTAATTTTTTTGTTCGCAAATTTTTAAGTCTTCTTGCAACATTTAAGTCTACTGATAACCTAACCATATATCTGTGTATATATTCACATAAATATGTTGATTTTTTCATTTCATTATCCTACAAATTTCCCAGCATCTTCATTTAAGTGGAAAAGTTGAATAAGTCAAATAATTTTCATATGTATGTTTTTTTGTGTTGTTGTTTTACTTTCATATATAAATGTCTGCGATTATCAATGTGAAATTCCAGAAATTGTAATTTTTTATTACTTTTTATCTGGCGGATAAAAATAAAATGAAAATAATAAGGTAGTTCATCTGGGCAGGTTTTAAAATTTTACATTTTTACTCACTCGTTTTTTAAATATATTTAATATTTATAGAAACATACCTGTAATAAAAAATAGAAAATATATGATTAAATTTAAATAAAAGATTGCGTTTATTAATTTTGAATACATAATGATTTGTTAAAGCCATTTTAATGTCCACGATTACTGACGTGGATTCTTGAAAAAATATTTTGAAGGCCCTTCAATAATCCTGTTTCTTTAAAATAATTTTTAATTTCTTTAAGGCCCCTTAGCAATCAGCGATTTTTTAAAACATTATTTCAAACATCCTTCAAATCGGATAGTCCATTCCTACCATATGAATTTATTTTTTTTATAATTTTGACACTTTATGAAGGCACTAAGCGATCCACCTTGATTTAACTTTGGTAAACATATCAAGCGAGACATTGGATTTACAAATTTTGAAAATTTGGACACTTTGTGGGTCATCAGAAGTTAACCAATGGAACTCATCAAGGGTGTATTAAATGGGACACTTAATTCGATTAAGTGTCCCATCATCGGAATTTTTCTGAAACAATATTCTAATATCACAAATAGGGCCGTTTTTTGATATTTCTCGCTTCATCTGATGTTTAAATTTTTTACCCTATGGAGGGACCAATAATTCCATCTTCAAACAATATACAGGCGGGTTTAAAATATTTCTTGTACAAAGTTAGGTTGAATTCGAATACTCCGTTCACATTATTTTGTACAATTTATCTTCAGTAAAATTGTGAGCATTTTGTGGTAGAGGTACGAGAAGGAGTGGATCGATATTCCATCCATGTTTGAATATGATTTAACATCGGAAGAACTACTACGATGTGGACTATTTGAATGAAATTGATTGCTCCGTTCGAATGTTATCGGCCGCACCACCTGGACAGAGTTACGGACGAACATTTGTAAATCGACTCCAAATTGTCGGAATCGGATATTTTCCAATGAAACTTCCAATATGCCACCAATATTCCGATGAGTCACACTTTTGTCAAAGGAATGCGTATATATCCTCATTAACCATAGAGCTGCGGCCACATTTAGGGTAGCTTCTCATAAAACGGTGTCTCATACATTTCGGTTTCACGTTTCAACTATCTTGTAAGGGTAAGTTCCTAAACGTTTATAACGCCGCGAAATATTGGTCCTAGACCCACCTCGACTAGCCGAGTCGAACTAGAGATGTGTGTCCGTCCGTGAGTCCATTATAATTTATAAATACAATAAAGGCCAGCGTTATGGCCTTGGATGTACGTTCGGTTCGGACGTTCGTTTCGGACCCATTTCTTTTTTGGTAATGATCGGTTAACATTTAGGGGATGAAATGGACTAAAGATTTTATGCTTTCTGTTCTTTGGTACCATTGAAGACCACATCATAAAATATGCATGTGGATCTCAACAAGGAACATAAATTGGTCTATTCATAATAATAATTAGCAGGTAGTTAATACTTAGCAGGTAGAATGGGCCCAGACGTTTATATGGAAAATACCAACATTTCAAGTCTATATCGAATATATTTTATCCCAATAGACATAGGCCGGAGAAGTCGATAGTATATCTAAGAGGGGTAATTGACCTTTAATTGATACCACTTATATTGTTTGTATTTACTCGGCTGCGGAATATTTACATATTTACAGAGATCAACCTCTTCAGATATTGCATGAAGTTTCGGTTACAGATGATTATTAAGGGGTGAAATGGGTCGGTATCTAGGTCCGTTTGTAACTCATCGAAATAATTTTTTCCGACCCTATAAAGTATATACAGTCTTAATCAGCGTAAAATTCTATGAATTCCGTCTGCATTTTGTAATCACTCTAGTATCTAAATCAATGGAGCTATCTCCATCGCCAAAATTTTGTATAGATTTCTTTTTTGTCTGCAAGCAGGTCAATATGGGCTATATCGGTCCACGTTTAGGCATAGCTCTCAAATAAGGGTACCCCATACTTTCGATATTTTGGGGGTTCTTAAGTGCGTTTTTCATCCGAATTCGCTGAAATTTGTTACATTGGGTTCTTATTACGTATTAAATTTTCCCACTAAAAATTGTAAATATAGGTCCACTTTTTCTGGTAGTCCCATATGACGGCACCCCTCACTTTTCAGTATTTTTGGGGTTTGTAGCATATTAATAGACCGAATTTGCTGTAATTTAGTACTCTTAGTTCCTATTAGGAAGCAAATCACTCCACTAAAAGTTATAAAAAATAGGTCAACATTTTCGGGTTACCCCCCATATAAGAGTACCCCCAATTTTCGTTATTTTGGGGTTCTTGAGCGCGTTTTTCAACCGAATTCGCTGTGTATATGGTAACAAATCTCCCTCCCAACAATTATTAATATTGACCTTCTTTTAGGTGCAGTCCCCACATGCCCCTATTTTGATATTAAAATAGGTATTTGATTTCTTGTGCGTTTTGGGTTTATCCCCCCTGTAGTCGTATTCCACCATAGTAGGGGGATATTCTGTACTCTGTTGTTGAGATGGGAAACTAGAACGTCAGGTACGAGAATGCAATATATCGGCCCGCATTTAGGCCTAGCCCGCATATAATGATAACAACCCTTTTTCGGTATTTTTAAGACTTAGCGTGAAGGAAGGTATTGCGATGCAAAAACGCCAGGTTAGAATATGAGCTAATTGAGGCATAGCTCCTCATATAATGATAACTCCAAATGTTCGATGATTCCGACACAATGTAATCAATATTGGGACCTACACATACATATTTTTATATGTTTCTTTTTTTAGGCTAGAGCTTCTACCCCATCCCCGAAATAAAATCACGTGTACATGGGTTATTGCGCCATATAACTTTGCTCTCTAAATTGCAGTATTTTGGGGATTTTATACACATGTTTCAACCTACCATGCGTCGTCATAATCGGTACCCATTTTGGGGTTTTGCGATGTCATGTCGATTCTCTGCAAAGTAGAGACGCATAACAGTGGAGTTATGGCACATGGTTACATGTTCCGCCACAACATTTTCTGAGACCTTAGAGAATTCTCAAACAGA
Source organism: Musca vetustissima (assembly GCF_032173495.1). Classification (NCBI taxonomy): domain Eukaryota; kingdom Metazoa; phylum Arthropoda; class Insecta; order Diptera; family Muscidae; genus Musca; species Musca vetustissima. The sequence continues at coordinate 13,568 of NW_026881915.1, forward strand.
GCGTTCTCTAAAAGTACTTAAGCTTGACGTTGTGGATGTAACAAAACTGGGGAAGAAGGGTTTTTTGTTTAGTGGAGTGATACATGACTCCCTGGGACAATATCCCAAGCAAAAAATTAAGATAACTGATGAGGATTTGTGGCGAAATCCGAAACTATAGTCTTCTCTGCCTTTCTCGAAAGTAATCAATGTGACCATAACCCATTTTAAATAAAAATCACGTTGTTTTTATTTTTAAAATAAGAGAGGGATCAAGCTGGCTTACCTGAAAAAGGAAAAATCTTCATAAAAAATTTCTGAAATTTGAATTTGGTGTGTGTTTTTGGTATGTTCCATATGTTTTCAATTCAAGTAACTATCAGTTCGGCCCGACCTTTTTTTATTTGTTAAAAACGAATTAAAATTATTTTGACATTTTTGATTTTTTAAATAATTCTGTAGGGGTTTTTAATATTGCCGATTTTTAAATAATTTTTAATAATAAAACAATTTTAAATTTTTTTAGTTCGTGGATTTCTTTTAAAAATTTCTTAAGTAATTAGAGAATATTTTATAAATTTGTGCGTATATAACCTGTAACTTTTTTATAATAATTCAAGGATACTTAAAAATCATTTTTAAATATTTAAAACAAAGAAAATTTGTATTTCTATACTTCGTGGATTTTTAAAATTTTTTAAGCAACTGGTGTTTTATTTTATAAATAACTTTTAAATAATTCGTTGATTTTTTAAAAACTTCATTCCACCCTCATATTAACCCCTTTTTACATATTACCTTGATTTTTGTTTCATATCTTTAAATTAATGATATATGATGTGCGTATACATAAAGTCATTCACATGAATTTTAATAAAAAACACAAAAAATACGCAAAGAGACAGAAATTCCTGGAAATAATGTAAATTATATTTATGTGTATGTCCTGTGAAAAGTTGAAAGTAAAAAGCTGTAGTTGTTGTTGTTGTTGGTGGCAGAGTTCTTATCATCTTCTCCCCATTTGCAATGCTCGAGTGCATGTGCAACGATGGCAATGATGATAAAGGGAATCTGAAATGTTTGCTGCGTACCATAATTTACATTTACATAGCATAGCTGCATTTTCAAGGTAAGTACTTTTCCACTAGATTTTCTTTTGCATATGTATGTACATACATATATAAAAATTAATTACCCAAAAATATAACATTAAAATTATTATTATACTCAACGACAGAGAGAGAGTGAGTTTTTCGAGGATATGAAAGAAGTTTTCATTTTATGCAAGGTAAACAGAAAAAAGAAAAATAATATTGAAGAGTAAACAATTTATGAGGAGCAGGGGTATGTGTGTGTGTACATATGGGTATGTATGTGCATGTATGTTTACATTCATAACTCATTACAACACATTTGCACTTAATAAATATTTATACAGTGTGTAAGTTCTTACTTTTTTTATCATTACTAAGTGCTGTTGAATGTTGAAGGTTATATGAAAAAATGACAAATATATAAAAAAATATATATTTTTTATAGTACGAAGGAAGTTAATAAAGAAAAGTGAGAATTTTGCACCTCAGTAATATTTAAAAATGCTTGGATACGGGTTTTCTTGACCACAATTAGACATTAAAAATACTGGTATCCTAATTTAAGGGACAACATTATTTTTAATCCCAGATATTTTTTTTATAAGAATTTAATTGATTAAATATAAATAAAATAATACTTCAACATTATTCAATTGATATCTTTCGATTAATATTAACTTTCATTTTTTTAATTTTTTTATTAAATATGTATTCTTTAATTAATTAAAAAACCTATTTGCTGGATTTTTTTCATTACTGCACCTCAAAGCCCCATCATTTAAAATCGTTGTAAAAACAAAAAATAATTATCTTCGAAAAGGTACATCGAATATAATTATTTAATTATTTTGTGTTGATAAATAAACCGAACATCCGTTTCAAATTTCAGTATCGTGTAATTTAACAATGCCAGCGGATCCATCTAGCTGGTTGTGTTTTATAAACAAAAAAACATGTTTAATTTATTGACAAACCTATAGCAAAACAACAACACAAAAAAACTCTAATAAAACCGCAGTCAGTACAAAAAAACAACAACTACAAATAACTAAACAACATCAGCGAACAGATAAATTCGTGTCATAGATAATTTACAAAATTATGTAATGCAATTTTGTGTTAACAATACCAAACGACTATATATTAGGTATTGACAATATAAGTCAAATAGTTACACTGGGCAACCAAAAAAGGTTTATGACAAATTAAAGAAATAAATTAAAACTACGTGAAAAAAGCGGAGCCGAACTTAGGATACCCTCTGCAACATAGGAATATAGAGAGATATTTGAAATGAAAATATAGGGAATATACCAAAACGTGGACCTTTAACGACAATTGTACCAATCGATTGTTGTAATTCAAATACAAATTTCAGCAATTTCAATGGGCGTTACTCCTAAACTATTAAAACCCCAAAAGGTTTTTTATGTCAATATACTTTGAAGGAAGAATGTTTATAACAGATGGCAAAATCGACTAAGAATTCGTGTACAGAATATCCTATGGTGGAATAGTATGGGGGATATATATTACGCGGAACAAATCAGTTAACTACTTTAATATTAACAAGTGAAAAAGCATTAAGTTCGGCCGGGCCGAACTTTGGATACCCTCCACCATAGGCATACTGACAGACACTTGAATAAAAAAATAGTAATAGTAAAAAATAGTAAATAGTAATTTTAAATGAAACCCCTATATATAGACTTTTGGTACACACAAATAACCCAATGTACCAAATTTCAGGGAATTCGGTTGCGGTCCTCTTATATTGGGCTATGCCTAAACGTGAACCGAACTTGCCAGCAGAAAAAATGCGACTCTATGCCATGGCTATGGCGATCTATCCGAATTCGTTTAGAGGCTAGAGTGATTACAACAGATGGGCGGAATAGAATTTTTCGCTGATCAACAATATATTACGTTGGGGAAAATCCATTATTTTTATATGAACTATAGGACTTTATGTCCGATTTGAAATCTGAACTGATTTTCACGAAATTCAACACACACATCGTTCTAGACTTAATTCAGTACGCTGTGCCAAATTTCTCGCAAATCGAAGAATATATAGGGACTTTAGTGTACCATTTAAATAAAATCGGACGAAAATATATATAGGAGCTATACCTAAATCTGAACAGATTTTTCCCAATTTCAATAGGGTTTGTGAACTGTGCCAATTTTCATCCAAATCGGATCACAAATGCGACCTGTACTTTGTTAACAAAAATACATGGACGGACGGACGGACAGACGGACATGCATAAATCGACTTAAAAAATGATTCTATGCATATTCTTAAACGAAACCATGTGTCTATCTCGTTTCCTTCTGCCTGTTACAAACATATGCACAAAGACATAATACTCTGTACCACAGTGTGGTGAAGGGTATAAAAACTCTAGTAGTCGATTTTTTCTCAATCCTCCGTAGATACCAATTTGTTATCATTAAAAAAATGTGCAATGCAAGAAAAATATGAAAGTCGCTTGGTGTCAAATCCGGACTGTATGGCGGATGCATTAAAACTTCCCGACCAAGCTTCCGAATTATCTGGCGAGTCACTGTACATGTGTGTGGCCTAGCGTTGCCCTGGTGGAACACGCCACCTCTCCTGTTGACCAAATCTGCCCGTTTCTGGTCAATTATAAATAGTTTAAAACAGTTTTATGGCCGATTTTTAGCTCATGGGCGATGATACGACTGCTAAAATGCCAGGCAACTTCGATCATATCTCCGATTTTATCAACATTTTCGACCGGCCTACCTGTGCGAGATGCATCTTTAACATCAAAAACCAGTGAGCGGAGCAGTATAGTAGGACGGGGCCGACCATATGATACCCTACACAACTACCACGAAAAGCACATTTTCGGCGGTTCTATATTCTGAGTCTGGGCAATATTTTGTGATATTTGCGCCCTTTTTACCGATTATAGATCAACAACTCCACTTTCTAAGTCTTGCATATTTTCCAAAATGTTTTTTCTTGAAGTGATTTTTTACGCCATAAAATAAAAAAATGGTCACTTGAGGTTTTGGTTGATTTGACCCTCGGAAAATTGACCGACCATCATCTAAACAGCCGCTCTAAGTATTTGGTCAGATCCCCTTCACCTTGTAAAATATGTGATTTCTGCATATAATAATTACCACTAGAGCGACTAGAAAATCTGGCAAAATTCAAATTCATTCAGTTCACCCCTGAATGAAATCTCAACTTCACTGAAAACTATAGGCGTCGTCTTTGACCATAATCGGAAATTCATGTACAATTTCAAAGCGATCAGCGCGAAATTTCCGTCCTCTAATGGAGTAATAGTAATACTATGCACATAGTCCCTTTACCTAATTACGTATAACTCCTACATCAGAGTACATACATCCATATAATTGGTATCAATTTGAAGTTCAACAACTCCTCTTGGATATACTATCAACTTCTCGTGTATATGTCCTTCAGGAGCAAGTATATACACCCCAGAATAAAAAATTTGTAATTTTTCACACAAAAGTCAGGGTCCATTTGACCCGCTAAATATTGACCGATCTTTATCAAAACAGGCATGCTTATTCTTAAGCCCGATCCCATTCTCCATGTAAAATTTCACGATGTTCGGACCATAACTGCGTCCTCTGGAGCGACCAGAAAAACCGACAAAAATTTAGTATTTGGTCCATTTCATCCCCTAAATATTTTACCAAAAACAATAGGGGTCTTCATTGGACCGAACCCAACCTACATGCAAAATTTCGTGAAGATGGGTCCATAACTGTGGCCTGTATCGTGTTTACGGACGGACGGACACACATGTCTAGATCGACTCAGCTAGTTGAGATATGACGATCGGTATACTTAAATATGGGTCTAGGACCAATATTTCGCGGCGTTACAAACGTTTGGGGCTGCACAAAGCTATAATACCCTGACAACATAGTTGTGTAGGGTATAATTACTGAACGGAATCTACGAAACCAATATTGCACATAATTGGCTATTACAATATCGGAACCATAAACACCATTCACAATTTTAGCCGCTAGGCTTGCATATTCGCCTTTGTCAAAGAAAAACTGTAAAATGTACCGAATTTTCTCTATGTTCACTTCCATTTTTAACACCCTCTAACTCACAACTGATTGCACAAAACAAAACACAGCAAACTATTTTTTGTCACCATTCTGAAAATCTGAATTTTTTTTTGATAGATACTTTACGAGCAAACTATCAGTACAGCCATCTGTCAAAAAAATAATGGATATCTTTTTCCTCAACATAATATTTTAAGAGAATCCACAGTTATTGATCGCAATTTAAAAAAAAAACTTAAAAAAATCAGCATTTACAGATCGACCAAAAATATATTTTTTTAATGTTTATGATTGTTTGTGGTCCTTATTTTAGACATTAATACTTTAATAGACATTAATAATTGTCTATTAAAAAATAAGGACCACAAAACATTAAAAATAATTAAAAAAAAACAATTGTTTACAATCTTTTAAATTATTATTTAAAAAAAAAATCCATCCCAATATTTTTTAAATCCATGGTATTTCCAAACAGAGAAAACCTATATAATAAATTATACAAAACACGGCTATTATTGTATTAACAAAAAAAAAACACACACATAAAAAATATTAAAAACTATATTTCATTCAAACAAAAAACCCAATAACTTGCGGTTATCATGCTAGCTGCAAGGCAAAGCAAACAACATGAAAAAAAAGACCAGGCAAATATAATGAGCCATATAATCAGTATTTAAATTTTTGATATTTTGTTTCGTTTTTATTGCTGTCATTGAAGTACAAAGTCAATCTGCCATTGAATAAATTACTGAAATTGAAATCTCCACTTGATATGGCATTTGAGATATATCAACAAAAGTAATTAATTGAATGCTGTACTCAAAATAGGGCTTAATATTGTTTGATATGCCTGAAGAACGGATATTTAAATTTGTAATATGTGTATGGTACATACAATTTTACTTTCACTCCGGTAATTGCTTAGAAAAGCATATATAAAAAAATGTAAAATCTTAAGTAGTAGATGAATGATTATATTTTCAAATTAGGGAATTCAATAATTCGGCAAGATATAATATTCTGTCTGAGATGTTTGTTGAGAAAATATAAAAATTGAAAAATTTGTCCTTCATAAGGGGAATCAACATTTAATTTTTATAAATCACAATTTCAAAAATGTTGTTCCCTGGACCTGGGGCCATATAAAATTATTATATACAACTATTCCTTATACGATAACCTTTATTTAAAATTAATTCCAGAAGCCTCCAGAATTTCCTGAAAAGAAAACAATATGATGCGGACAATACATTCCCCCTAATAAATAGTTTTTTTTTATGAAAACAACAAACTGGGATTAAGCCTGAATGATTTGCAATAACATTAAAAAACATTTTAGAATTTTACCCAATTTCCCCCAAACAAAATCTTAATTCCATTCGATTTTCTTTTAAAAATGAAAATAAACATTGTCATCCTATCCCCGTCAAATAATCACCCACTTTCACTGAATGGGGGAAAAAGGGAAATCATGTTAAGCAGAAAATAACGCCCTCTAATGATCAGACATATTGAATTGTAAAAGTCGATAACAGTTCGAATTTCCAAAAAAAAAACACACAAATAAAAAGAAACCCCCTCAGAAAAAACACACAGTGAAAAGTGGATGGTAGGTTTTTAAACATTTTCCCCAAAAAAAGTTTTCGGTTTTTGGTTTACAGCAACAATAATAAATTAAAGGGACCAGAAAAAAAGTTCCGCAAAAAAACAATCAAGCAAAAAAACGAAAAATTCGTTGAAATCGAAAGTAGAAAAAAAAATCAAAACAAAAAGTAAATGATAGCATCTCAAATGTCCATAAAGACAACATGATTCGGGCATTAGCAACAATATGGGTTGAACTTAAAATTTGATGGCGTTGTTTGTCTAGTCTAACCACCGAACGAAAAAAAAACGTTGAAACAAAAAATAGGAAGTAGGATTTGAAAAGAAAAACAAAAGAAACTTTAAATCGAATTATCAAAGATGCAAAGAATTGAAAAGGGGCAGAACGTTATCGGTTGATGGGAAAACGAAATAACAAAACATATCACCTATTTCCTATGCTAAAAAAATAACGATAGTACGAATGGAATTTTACTTCGAAAACTGCAAGGACTCGTGGCAGATGACTTTACACAAAATTACAAAAATATTAAAAACAAAAGTCTTTATCAGAATTGAGGAGAAAGCCACAAACATTACCCTAAAAATTTGGCAAATGTTAACTAACGAGCTATAGGTCCAACCGGAGCAAATATTTTATTCCCTATAATAGAAGTAGCCAATATCCTTATATTCGTGTAATAATACTATAATGTAGTTATGTCCAAATTTAGATGTGGGATTAAAATCAGGTAAAATCCGAAACGTCAAATTATTATAATCTCAGTCGGACAATCCCAAAACCGGATGACATCATTTATAAGTGTTAGGGTAAAATAATTGACTTTATATGGATGCTACGCCCAAACATAAACCTCTATTGATGAAGAGGTATTTTTTGCTTTGAATCTTGAAATTCCGACTTATACAGGTTATGGCCATTATACTACTTAAGGGTTGTGGGAACTCTATATGAGAGTTATGTCAAAATATGGACCTATACTGTAGATATCGGTTATAAGCACATCTCATATGAGAAAAAATCTCATATAAGAAAGATTGTCAAAAACACCGAGCTTATACTTTCTTATATCCTATAATTCCATATAAGAAAAAAACGCATATAAGAAAGAAATCTCCGAGTTTCGTACATCTGATATCTACGGTATTAAATATTTTCTTCTAAGAGGAATTTTATCATCTAAAATACTTTTAGCTTCATCTATTGAATAATAAGCATCGGGGACTTCAAAAACTGCAAAATGTAGGAACCTTTTTATAAGAAATATATTAAAAAATTCAGATACATCGAAAAATGCCCGAAAATATGATTTTCCAACCACCAAGAGTCCTGCATGCGAATTCACAGCTACTTCGGGAACAAAATACGCATATGACTTTTTGCATAGAGGTATTTTATCCTCTGAAATCTATGGAAAATAAAGCTTGAAGCATCCAAATACTTTATACAGGACCTTCATATAGGAGGATATGTCAAAAACGTGTACTTATTTTGAAAATTTCCTGCAAATATATTGTCTTCACCCCGAATCCGGTATTGATTTATGAAAAAATACACCAGTCGGACGTTTGAACTTGACTTTAGAAATAGATTACCTGAGCCGTCATCTCTTCTATAGAAATGGACTCTCTGATCCTTCAGCTCACCTATAGGAATGGACTCGCTTAGCCCGTTAGCTCGTTTATAGAAATGGACTCCCTGAGCCCTCAGCTCTTCTATAGAAACGGACTCCCTGAGCCCGTCAGCTCATCTATAGGAATGATCGTCAATAGAAATGGACTCCCTGAGCCCATCAGCTCTTCTATAGAAATGGACTCCCTGAGCCCCTCAGCTTGTCTTTAGAAATGAACTCCCTGAGCCCGTCAGCTCGTCTATAGAAAGGAACTCCCTGAGCCCGTCAGCTCGTCTATAGAAGAAATGGACTCCCTGAGCCAGTCAGCTCGTCTATAGAAATGGACTCCCTGAGCCCGACAGCTCGTCTATAGAAATGGACTCCCTGAGCCCGACAGCTCGTCTGTAGCCATCAGCTCCTCGCCTATAGAAATAAACTCACTAAGCCGGCAGCTGGTCTATAGAAATAGACATACCGAGACCATCAGCTCGTCTATAACAATATAAATAGACTCTCAGAGCCTTCAGAAATATACTCTCTGAGCCTTCAGAAATATAATCTCTGAGCCTTCAGATTGTCTATAAAAATAGCTCGCCTATAGAAATATACTCCCTGGCTCTCCAATTGGTCAATAGAAATAGACTTCCAGAGCCCTTCAGTTCGTCTATATCAATAAACTGTCCGAGCCCGTTAGCTCTTCTATAGGATCCGTTAGCTGATCTTTAGAAACATAAATACTGAACCCGCCAGATTGTGTATAGAAATTGTCTTCCCGTCCCCATCAGGTGTTCTATTGAAATAGACTTTCCAAGCTCGGTAGCTCGTCAATAGAAAGCTCGTTTATTAAAATAGACTTTGTGTTCCCGGCAGCTCGTCTATAGAAAAAGGTTTCCCAAAACCGTTAGCTCGAGTACAAAAATAGACTTCACGAGTCCGTCACCTCGTCTTCCCAGATTCGACAGCTATAAAACTAGACAACCTGGCCGATAAACTTGCTAAATGACGCAAAAATGTGCGTCATCGAAAAAATGCATTTTAACCTATGTTCCTTTGGACAAAAAATTCGTTGAAGACAATTTACAAATGCCCGCCCGTCCAACTGTCTGTTTAGCTGATACGATTCAACCATAACATTACATATCGTAATATTTCTTCTAATGTACAACGATGGGGCGGTCCACTCCTTGGTGGTGCTATGGCAAAAAGTGCCTCATTTTAAAATGGATTTTAACCCCCAAGTTTCTTTGGACGAAATCCGTTTCAGACAATTTGAAATCGATTTACAAATACTCGCCTGTCTGTCTGGCTAGCTGGTGCCCACGATGATTCGATCTAATCCAAACTTTGAAACAACATAATTTTTCTCCCAAATTAAATCTAATTCGAAGTTAGGCAATATCGATCCACACCACCTAAATGGATGAAACTGAAAAACTTATGATTGCGGCGTAACAACGTGAATGAGAATTATATGGTAGTGTAGAAAATGTGAATGATTTCGTTGTTGATACACATGCGGACGTTATGTGAATTCGTTGGATGGAGCGATCGTAGGTCTTGCGCGTAATTCTTACGCGCTCGAAATTGAGAGCTATCCTGACTCGAAAATCCAAGTAAAAATGCCAACTTCTACACATCCGAATATAAAATAGACGGGAATATTTCAAATTTGCGATGCTCTTCCTTACAAACCACGTAGTTACATCCAAACTTTTAAAAATGTTGTAGACTTGTGTCATTGATTTCTATGCCAATGACTTTCCAAGTCCTATTTCCATTTCAAATCCTATTTTTAAATTAATACTGGTCCATATTGAAATCTTCTTACACAAAGTGAGTGTTTGTGAGATACTCTTTTTTTAGCTTTCGTGGTTTCTTATGTATGGAGCAAAAAAAGCACGACAAATGGAAGGCAAAATAAGGTCAAAATGTTAAGTTTTTGCCATGGCCTCTCAAGTGAAACCAAACCAAAACAGCAAAAACAAAAACCCTATCGAATCTTTATCAGCAAGTTAGATGTTCGTTTTTATTTTGTCAGACTCCAACATCCTTCGCAACAAACCTAGCATCGAAGCAAAGCAAAGCCAAGAAAAGAAGGTGTTGCTTACAACAAACTTGTAAATAAAAATAAATTGAAGGCATATATTAGACATGTCAAAATATATTAAAAAGCTTTTAAGCTATTTACGGATAAAACCAAAAACGAACAAACTCGGCACTCCACCTCCTCTACCACCACCGCCTCATTGACCACTGACAAGTGGTCAAAAATGTTCTCGAGTCCCATGAACTCTTCCCAAAACTTCAAAAAAAAAATCAACAACAACTTGTAAGTTGAAATTAAAGCTAATTGTATTTGACAGTATGGTCACATAGGTTCTCAAGTAATAAATGGAGTTGTATTGCCGACTAAAGGCCAATGAACAAAAAAAAAAAAAAAAAAAAAAAAAAAAAAAAAACCCCGATAGAAATCAATGCGACTGGCGGAAATTTGAAACTTATGAAGGAGAAGAAAAAAACTTAAGTTTGACCGGAATTCTCAATGATTGCTTTTCGTGTGGCAGGTTCGCATTGGAGTTCCGTTCAAGAAATGGCTATTGATTGTAAAGTATATGGTTATAAATTGTTTGGAGTTTTTTGTGTGGATAAATTGCAGCAGTAAATTGTGGGAACGTGTTTAACTGAATATTGTTCTTCGGCGTTTAAATTGTTGTGGACAAGGTACAGAGTTCATTGTGTCAGGTTGTAATTATGCGGACAAATTATAGGTAAATTATAAATAAATTCATAAATTTGATATAACGGCTTATATTAATTATAATAATTTATATACCACTTATCATTATTTGTTAATATGAAGAATAATAAACATGGTGTAAAGTCCAATATATCAGCCATTTTTTCTCGTTTCTTACATCTTCATTAAATAATCTGCGATGAGTGGTTTCGTTACTAATTTACTGTGATTTAAAGTCTGAAAGATTTGGCTATATTTCTTTAAAAGCAGTAATAAAAAGGTCAAAGTCGGACGGAACTTTATACTATTGTTTACATACATCGTCTGTGCTGTCTGGACATGAAACCGGACGAAGATATCTGTGTATATATAATCCGACAAAATTGCATGTCAATCGTTTAAATCGAGCATTTGACTACTTAACGATTCATTAACGCCCGGACGATGCGGCTAAAGCTAGAGGCTTGAAATTTGGGATAAGGGTTACTCTTAATCCGAAGTAGTCAGATATGGTTTAATTTGTGAAAATTTCTACTAGAACGGCACAAAAAGTATTAACTATGATCCCATTTGTATTTGGCGAATTGGTAGAGCTGGAACTCTTAAATTTGGAATGAGAGTCACTGATGGAGTGTAATTAGATGCACCAAACGGTTTTTCGAAATTTGAACTATAAGTATCCGAAAAGCACTAAAACGTACTATTTTTTTACAATTTCATACCATGAGAACGGATAGAGCTAAAAACTTGAAATTTGGTATGCGAATCATGGTTTAGATATAGGAGCATGGTTTAGGAAGATGTAAGAATATAGGTTAGGAAATATGTACTTCTGTAAAAGAAAAGTACTAAACGGTACTAAATTTGGTAAATTTTAATTATACTAATGTGTACCAAATTTGGTACATTTTAGATTTGGTTGAACCGATGGAAAATAAGGAGATTATATGATGTAGGTAGTTTTAGAAATTCGAACTTATGAGCATTAAGTGGTACTAAATTTGGTACATTTTTAATATTCGTACTAAAGCTCTATTATGCTTTGGTAAAAATTGGATTTGGGTGAACCTATAGACGTCGAATCATAAAATGTGCAATTAGTTTTGAAAGTACGCACTACAAGTGCAGAAAGGGTAGGAAAGAGTACCAAATTTAGTATGGAGGTAGATTTATTTTGCGGCCAGAATTAATGTGTAATGAAATAAGGGGTTAATTTTTTCAAAAACCTCCTATAAGAGAACAAATGTACTAAGTGGAACTAAAATGGTCGATATTGGTGTGTAGGTTGATTAGTTTTTGGTGAAAAAATACTTATCGACGATTTGGATGTTATGAAGTAATAATGCACAAAATAGTACGATAACGGATATAGTATTCTCTTTTCGTCCGTCATTTTTGATTATGGTATCTGACTAACGTTCTCCTACACTTACTCTCGATTTAGTTCTGTTCAACAATGTTATGGAATCTTTACAGGCTCAAAACGCGGGCATGCTAAAGCTCGGTGTGTCTTAATAGACAACAAGAACGTAAGGGAGTCTTCAATAGGCCAACTATTCTTAGAGGATATTTATAGGGTATATGGACCACATGGGTCCTATTGATGGGATAAAGATAAATAGATCTTTATTATCTGGTCTAATTTTTTTTTTGTGAAAAAAATTAAACAGAATGAAGTTTTTATGTAAACAATTAGTTGTTTACCGCTTATTTATATAAGAAAATCGAAAAATCAGATATTCAATGATGAGAGATGATCGAAAAGAAGATCAGGCAGAAGAGAGGCATGTTGAAGCTTGGGATGTTTTTATAAGTCTGGGGATTATTTTAACTGACGACAAGCTCGGGTACATGATGAGAGATAGGAACTTATCAAAAATCAGGTTAATTGTTTTATATGTTATTGTCTTTATAAACGAGGTATAATTTTTCCCAAACATAATTTAATAGAAATAGACTGATACTATTAATCGAACTGGATCAAATACCCATAGATGTTTTAATACTTTATTCACACACATAGACGGATGTATGTTCGTTATACACGCTACAGCCCACATTATGGAAAAATCATCACGAAATTTTACATGAAAGTCCGTTTCCGACCATAGAAGATCCATTATTTGATAGTGATCGGTTGGGATGAATAAAAATAATTTTTTTCTGGTTTCTGGCAGCTCTATAGGTCATAATTATGATCCAAACATTGGAACAAACATAACTCTTTTCATGGTACTTAGCTGGTCAAATGGACCCAGACCGTCTAAATATTTTTAAAGTGTTTAGTGTTACCATTACCACACTAGAGGGTGTAATTTTCCCGCTTATCAAATTCTACACGAAATTCCGGCCATGGTCAGAGACAAAGCCTGTACTTTTTGAAAGTGGTTATAAGATAATTTGTACTAATTTCAAAAAAAAAAAAAAAATGAGGTATGTATATCTACCGATTCCATTTAAATATAATGTTTAGTACTTCTTAGTACTAAATTCCAAATTTTTTTCATGCACCACTTGGTTTAGGGTAGACAAAGCTGCATACCAAATTTCATACTTCCGGCGTAAAACAGTATTAGTATATTTTAGTACCTTTTAGTACTAATTTCCAAAACCTATTTTTGCACCTCATTCTTTTTGTAATAGCTTAAGGGGAACGCGTTTTTCTCCAAACAGTATTTTTGCGAATGTCGGGCACGATAACTCAAAAACTAATAACCCAATCGATTTGAAATTTTGGGACGTTTCTCTGTGAGTGTATTGCTATCTAGGATAAAGCCGATCGGTGAAGATCTTCCCTATTTTTTAACTTAGTTTGTGGTCAAAATAGACGATTTTTCAAAAAAAAAAATCAAAGTTCCGCCATTTTGTTAATTGTTGTGCGAAGTCAATAATCGTAGTTCATACGAGAGCCATACATGTACTCTTTCTAACACCGTTGGAATTTTCGGATTCCGATGTTCCAGCGAGGAGTTTTCATGCCCGCCATCAAAAATAAGGACTTTTCTTTGATTACTAAAAACAAAAAACAACAACGACCTACATGCCAAATTTCAAGTTTCTAGCTTTAGCCGTTGCGTCTGGGCGTTGATGATATAACGCAACTCTTATATATATAAACAAATTCCGACATTCCGATCCATTCCCACTGAGAATGTCAACATTTCTAGCTGTACCTTAGGCAGATGTTATTATTTATTATTCGAAATATAATTATGCCAACTATAACCCAGGTAACTACACAGATATGATTTGGTCGCAAATTACACCACTGCACCAGATACAGCTGCAGTTGTAACTTTTGTATTTTACAGTTCAAAGCATAATTTCGTTTAGGTACCACGTATATTATGGTTAGCATGCACATGAATCCCAAGAATATTTCTGTTGCGTGTTGGAGTTGTGTTACTTTCGATATGTGACTATCTGTTAGACAGACGCATTGAGATGAATGGGAAAAAGAAATGGAAAACACGCATCGAAATGAGCATGGATAATAACACTGAGTATATCAGGGCACAAAGTAAATATTGGTTAAATTTTCAATGTTGATGTTGAAAATAATAAAAATGTATAATGCAATAAAAGGTATATTAAATATTTTATTCTAAGAGTTTTAAGGCGTTTTAAAGGCAAATTGAATAGTCTGAAATATATGGTTCATATCTTTTAAATCCTGATTCAATATATTTAATCCTGAAAGCCCAAATTTGTTCCACAAATAAAGATTAAATGTGAAATGCCACCATAGGTCTTGATTCTCCCAACAAAGGAAAAACTATATTACCTTTATCGAAAAGTGGCTCAGGTTCGGGCCAACCTAAGATTTTGTTATTACTACTATCAAATTCGAATATGAACTATGTGGATTTTTTCCACATTCTATGATACCTTAAAAATATGAAAAAATTGTAAATCTTAAAAAAAAGAGCTTCCAATTTTATAACCCTTTAAAAGAAGAAATTCCCACCAACTGTAAACTGCAAACATTTTGTTTTTTTTTGTTTCTGCATTTTTCCATTCGTTATTTGCAATTCTCATGCTGAGCTATAAAACTATACATCTGAATTTTTGTGTCATAATTTGCTGGTAATAATTTTTGCCATTTTTGATGTTGAAATATCACCACCATCAGTGTCTACACAACTAATTAGGTTTATTAGATTTACTGAGTGATGCCACTACTACCAATCAGACACACATAATTCTGTATGGAATTGGTTTACATAATGTTGATTTCGGAGTATTTTTTTTCCATTTGGAATTTCGATGGAAAAAAGCTATAGCAATGAATTGCAAGTCTGTAACTTTTGCTATAATAGCAAAATTAATACCAAATTATTTTTGCTTTGATATTTTTGGCATTACTATTTTCTTGTATTTCGAAATTAGTGTTAACCGTGAAATTGAATTATTTTGTATTTTACTAAAGCAATTGTCTGGCAAGTTGTAATGAATCAATACTCAGTTTGTTTTCAGATGGAAAAAAATCAATTAATACATAAAGTTGATTTTTTAAATGACCTTCACGCGCATAAGTTTCGATTTTTTATAGATTTTTTTAAAGGGCTATAATGAATTTGTTTACGAAGACTAGGCGTGGATTTTTTAAAGAATATTTTTACGAAGACTAGGCGTGGATTTTTTAAAGAATATTTCTCACGGACCAACACAAGGCGCGGATTTTTTAAAGAATATTTTTACCAAGACTAGGCGTGGATTTTTAAAGAATATTTTTACCAAGACTAGGCGTGGATTTTTTAAAGAATATTTTTACCAAGACTAGGCGTGGATTTTTTAAAGAATATTTTTACCAAGACTAGGCGCGGATTTTTTAAAGAATATTTTTACCATTAGCATTGTTCTAGGCGTGGATTTTTTAAAGCATATTTTTACCAAGACTAGGCGTGGATTTTTTAAAGAATATTTTTACCAAGACTAGGCGTGGATTTTTTAAAGAATATTTTTACCAAGACTAGGCGTGGATTTTTTAAAGAATATTTTTACCAAGACTAGGCGTGGATTTTTTAAAGAATATTTTTACCAAGACTAGGCGTGG
This sequence comes from Musca vetustissima, assembly GCF_032173495.1. Classification (NCBI taxonomy): domain Eukaryota; kingdom Metazoa; phylum Arthropoda; class Insecta; order Diptera; family Muscidae; genus Musca; species Musca vetustissima. The sequence continues at coordinate 29,753 of NW_026881915.1, forward strand.
ATTTTTTAAAGAATATTTTTACCAAGACTAGGCGTGGATTTTTTAAAGAATATTTTTACCAAGACTAGGCGTGGATTTTTTAAAGAATATTTTTACCAAGACTAGGCGTGGATTTTTTAAAGAATATTTTTACCAAGACTAGGCGTGGATTTTTTAAAGAATATTTTTACCAAGACTAGGCGTGGATTTTTTAAAGAATATTTTTACCAAGACTAGGCGTGGATTTTTTAAAGAATATTTTTACCAAGACTAGGCGTGGATTTTTTAAAGAATATTTTTACCAAGACTAGGCGTGGATTTTTTAAAGAATATTTTTCAAGGACGAACACAAAGCGTTGATTTTTTAAAGAATATTTTTCAAGGACCAACACAAAGCGTTGATTTTTTAAAGAATATTTTTCAAGGACCAACACAAGGCGTTGATTTTTTAAAGAATATTTTTCAAGGACCAACACAAGGCGTTGATTTTTTAAAGAATATTTTTCAAGGACCAACACAAAGCGTTGATTTTTTAAAGAATATTTTTCGAGGACCAACACAAAGCGTTGATGTTTTAAAGAATATTTTTCAAGGACCAACACAAGGCGTTGATTTTTTAAAGAATATTTTTCAAGGACCAACACAAGGCGTTGATTTTTTAAATAACATTTTTTCATAGGCGTGGAGTTTTGAAATCACAGTTTCTCAAGGACCTACAAAGCTATTGACGTGGATTTAAGAAAAAAACGACCTCCGAAGCCATTGAAGCGGATGTTTTATAAATATTTTCTGGAGGACTTTCAAACCCATAGGGGTGGATTTTTATACCCTACACAACTATGTTGTCAGGGTATTATAGCTTTGTGCAGCCCCAAAAGTTTGTAACGCCGCGAAATATTGGTCCTAGACCCACCTTTAAGTATACCGATCGTCATCTCTCGACTAGCTGAGTCGATCTAGACATGTGTGTCCGTCCGTCCGTCCGTCCGTCCGTCCGTCCGTCTGTCCATTATAATTTGTAAACACGATACAGGCCACAGTTATGGACCAATCTTCACGAAATTTTGCAAGTAGGATGGGTTCTGGCCAATGAAGACCCCTATTGTTTTTGGGAAAGATTGGTTAATATTTAGGGGATGAAATGGACCAAATACTAAATTTTTGTCGGTTTTTCTGGTCGCTCCAGAGGCCGCAACAATGGTCCCAACATCGTGAAATGTTGCATGGAGAAGCGGATCGGGCCAAAGAATAAGCATGCCTATTTGGAGAAAGATCGGTCAATATTTAGCGGGTCAAATGAACCCTGACTTTTGTGTGAAAAATGACAAAATTTGTATTCTACGGCGGATATATTTACCCCTGAAGGACATATACCCGAGAAATTGATATTATATCCAAGAGGAGTGGTTGACCTTTAAATTAAGACCAATTACATTGTTGTATGTGCTCGGATGTGGGAGTTACACCTAAATATTTCCAGGTATCTCCGTATTCGTATATTATTTAGTAACCCATTATCACTTTGGAGAGCGGAACTATAGCGCTGATCGCTTTCAAATGTTCCATGAGGTTCCAGTCATGGTCAAGGACAACGCCTATAATTTTCGGTGATGATCAGATAATAATTTTGGAATGAAGTGGACCGATAACTTAATTTTTTGTGTTATTCGAGTCGATCTATAGACCTCAAATGAAAGCCGAAGATCACAACACAACCCACGGTGAAGGGAATCTGGACAATAGCTTTACTGCTGTTTACCTCTAATCGAGCAAGAGGGTGCAAATATCACGAAATATTGCCCAGTCTCGGAATAAACATCCGCAGAAGATTTGAGTTCCGTGGTAGTTGTGTAGGGTATCGTATGGTCGGCCCCGTCCGACTATACTGCTCCGCTCACTGGTTAAAGCATGAATTTCTGAACTAACTCCAAAGTCATAGGCGTGGAGTTTTGAAATCACAGTTTCTCAAGGACCTACAAAGCTATATGACGTGGATTTAAGAAAAAAAAAAAACGACCTCCAAAGCCATTGAAGTGGATTTTTTATAAATATTTTCTGGAAAACTTTCAAACCCATAGGGGTGGATTTTTAAAGCATATTTTTGAAGGAACTCCAAAGCCATAGGGCGAGTTCTTAATAACTATTTTAATTTCAATAAAATTTTTACAAGGACCTTTACAGTTCGAGAAGTTATTTTTGAGGGAATATTTTTCCTTTTACTTCCTTCTTGTTAGCTACTCCATTAACACAACAGAAATCCTTTCTAAATCAAATCATTTATATTTCTCTATTCCAACTATTGTCCGCTCTAATTTTTAAAACTCAAAGGACTCATAATGTAGTAGTAGCCTAATTTTCCATTATAACAGCCTACAGCTTTTAATGTCCTTTATTTTGGCTCCATGCATTATTCTAAATAATATGGTGTTGTAGTTGTTGCTAGGAATCATAAAAAAGTGTTGTGCAAATCCTGTGTAAATATAACGAGGAAGTAGAAAACTCAAGGCGGCTTTGTTGCATTACAGTTTGCCTCCGCATTGCTGCTGTAGCTTTCATTTGTTCTGCTGGACAGGCAACAATGTTTATTGTTGTAGTCCTTTCAGCTTGCAGGATGATATTTGTTTATGTTCCTTCTCCTTTTGAAAGTATCCTTTGCTTTTAGAATGGAATAAAACACTGAGATGTTGTGTTAGAATAAATGGACATTTAAAGCTAATAAAAGGCAGTAGAAGGGCGGTATGACAAACATACACCGAGGTGTTGATGTTGAAATTTAAACAAACATTAGATGGAAATTTATAAGGGGATAAATAAATATTATTGTCGTTGCTTATATATCGGAATGTATTTTTTCCATGTGTCCTTTTCAGGGGAATATAGGAATATTTGTATTGATTTACGGTATATAAACATAAGACATAATATCTTGATCAATATCAAAATATTGTCCAATTTTTAAATAAAATGGGGTATCCTATATATTCCTGATATTAAATATAAAGTCCTTTAATAAGAAATTATATACTCTGTTTGTCTTTGTTCATAGTGTCATTCTTGATTTTCCAGCAACCACATCCGTGTACCTATCAATTTTCATAAATTTTCATTTCTCATTTTATAAAAAAAAGCTCTCACACACACAATCACAATTTATAGATTCTGCCCCTCCTGTTTCAATGGCTATTGTTTGTAATTACAATCTTGTTCTTTGTTGTTGTTGCTACTTCGGTTTATTGTAGCTGCTGCCACTATTGTTGTTGTGTTTGTCAGGATTCCATTTACATGGCTATTAATTAATTAATTATGATTTATAGTTAATACGATCTGCATTGTTAAACTTTGTCACAACATTTATTTCTCTTGTTAATTATTTTCAATGAAATTGTATACCGGCGAAGCGGAGTGTTGTGGTGTCGCCACCACGGCTGTCTTTAATTTGCTACAGCTAATAAGTGTTGTGCTTGCCTCTACACCACTTCGGTTACACTGTGAAATTGTGTATGGGAGGTTCATATTTTTTTATTTTCATTGCGTTGACAAGGTAAATACTACGACACATCATTTCTCAATTTCCGGCAAATGTTTAACCACACAGTGGCAGTTAGGAAATTGGTGTACATTTCAACGGTATCGTATGTTTCTCTATTTATTTTTGTAATTTGACAATTGACAGGTGAGGTTTTTTTGTCACAAAAAATCAAATGAGTATGAACAATATTTAATAATTCTTAGCTTTAATAGTCTTTAACAAAGTATATTTAAACATTACTTGAAAAATTTTTGATAGCACTTGACAAAATATTCTTGTAAAAATAAATTAATAGTCCTTGGCAAAATATTTATTTAAAATCCATTCCTTTGTCCTGTCCTTAGAAAAATATCCATTAAAAATCCACACCAATTGCTTTACAGGTCCTTAGAAAAATATCTTTTAACAACTCATGCATTTGCCTTCAATTGTCATCAGAAAAGGAGAGTCTTTAAAATTCCTTATTTCCTGTTGATAGTCCTTGAAAAATGTTTCTTTAAAAAATCCACGCCTTGTATTGGTCCTTGAAAAAATTTTCTTTAAAAAATCCACGCCTTGTATTGGTCCTTGAAAAAATTTTCTTTAAAAAATCCACGCCTTGTATTGGTCCTTGAAAAAAATTTTCTTTAAAAAATCCACGCTTTGTATTGGTCCTTGAAACAATTTTCTATAAAAAATCCACGCCTTGTATTGGTCCTTGAAAAAATTTTCTTTAAAAAATCCACGCCTTGTATTGGTCCTTGAAAAAATTTTCTTTAAAAAATCCACGCCTTGTATTGGTCCTTGAAAAATTTTTCTTTAAAAAATCCTTGAAAAAATTTTCTTTAAAAAATCCACGCCTGTTGATAGTCCTTGAAAAAATTTTCTTTAAAAAATCCACGCCTGTTGATAGTCCTTGAAAAATTTTTATTTAAAAAATCCACGCCTGTTGATAGTCCTTGAAAAATTTTTCTTTAAAAAATCCACGCCTGTTGATAGTCCTTGAAAAAATTTTCTTTAAAAAATCCACGCCTGTTGATAGTCCTTGAAAAATTTTTATTTAAAAAATCCACGCCTGTTGATAGTCCTTGAAAAATTTTTCTTTAAAAAATCCACGCCTGTTGATAGTCCTTGAAAAACTATTCCTTAGAAAATCTACGTATTCTTTGAAAAATATTCTTTAAAAAATTGAATGCTTTGTAGTTTTTTAAGGATAATTTTAAGGAAAATCCACGCCTTGTATTGGTCCTTGAAAAAAAATTCTTTAAAAAATCCACGCCTTGTATTGGTCCTTGAAAAAATTTTCTTTAAAAAATCCACGCCTTGTATTGGTCCTTGAAAAAATTTTCTTTAAAAAATCCACGCCTTGTATTGGTCCTTGAAAAAATTTTCTTTAAAAAATCCACGCCTTGTATTGGTCCTTGAAAAAATTTTCTTTAAAAAATCCACGCCTTGTATTGGTCCTTGAAAAAATTTTCTTTAAAAAATCCACGCCTTGTATTGGTCCTTGAAAAAATTTTCTTTAAAAAATCCACGCCTTGTATTGGTCCTTGAAAAAATTTTCTTTAGAAAATCCACGCCTTGTATTGGTCCTTGAAAAAATTTTCTTTAAAAAATCCACGCCTTGTATTGGTCCTTGAAAAAATTTTCTTTAAAAAATCCACGCCTTGTATTGGTCCTTGAAAAAATTTTCTTTAAAAAATCCACGCCTTGTATTGGTCCTTGAAAAAATTTTCTTTAAAAAATCCACGCCTTGTATTGGTCCTTGAAAAAATTTTCTTTAAAAAATCCACGCCTTGTATTGGTCCTTGAAAAAATTTTCTTTAAAAAATCCACGCCTTGTATTGGTCCTTGAAAAAATTTTCTTTAAAAAATCCACGCCTTGTATTGGTCCTTGAAAAAATTTTCTTTAAAAAATCCACGCCTTGTATTGGTCCTTGAAAAAATTTTCTTTAAAAAATCCACGCCTTGTATTGGTCCTTGAAAAAATTTTCTTTAAAAAATCCACGCCTTGTATTGGTCCTTGAAAAAATTTTCTTTAAAAAATCCACGCCTTGTATTGGTCCTTGAAAAAATTTTCTTTAAAAAATCCACGCCTTGTATTGGTCCTTGAAAAAATTTTCTTTAAAAAATCCACGCCTTGTATTGGTCCTTGAAAAAATTTTCTTTAAAAAATCCACGCCTTGTATTGGTCCTTGAAAAAATTTTCTTTAAAAAATCCACGCCTTGTATTGGTCCTTGAAAAAATTTTCTTTAAAAAATCCACGCCTTGTATTGGTCCTTGAAAAAAATTTTCTTTAAAAAATCCACGCTTTGTATTGGTCCTTGAAACAATTTTCTTTAAAAAATCCACGCCTTGTATTGGTCCTTGAAAAAATTTTCTTTAAAAAATCCACGCCTTGTATTGGTCCTTGAAAAAATTTTCTTTAAAAAATCCACGCCTTGTATTGGTCCTTGAAAAAATTTTCTTTAAAAAATCCACGCCTTGTATTGGTCCTTGAAAAATTTTTCTTTAAAAAATCCTTGAAAAAATTTTCTTTAAAAAATCCACGCCTGTTGATAGTCCTTGAAAAAATTTTCTTTAAAAAATCCACGCCTGTTGATAGTCTTTGAAAAATTTTTATTTAAAAAATCCACGCCTGTTGATAGTCCTTGAAAAAATTTTCTTTAAAAAATCCACGCCTGTTGATAGTCCTTGAAAAAATATTCTTTAAAAAATCCACGCCTGTTGATAGTCCTTGAAAAAATATTCTTTAAAAAATCCACGACTGTTGATAGTCCTTGAA
>NW_026881916.1:0-36667 GCF_032173495.1 Musca vetustissima
CTTTTCAGGGTAGCCACCTTCTAACGGATTTTCATGGAACTTCGAAAGATTTTTCAAACAAATTGGATTTTTTGGTTATCATTGGATAGCAAATCTTCCAACCAAAAATTATGAATATTAGTCCACTGATTAGGGTGGCTCCCATATAACGACACCCTATAAACTTCAGTATTTCAGGGTGCTTGAGCACGTTTTTCAACCAAATTGGCTGTAATTTGGTATTTTGGTACAAAAATTTCCCTACTAATAATTGTCAATATTTGTCCATTTTTTAGGATAGTTCTGTACCTCCGAATATTCAGTATTTTGAGGAGCTTCAACATGCTATTCAACCAAATTGTTTGTAATTTGGTATTTTTGGTTCTAAATAGTTGGCAAATCTTTCTACCAAAACTTTTAAAATATTGGTCCACATTTAAAGGTTACCGCTATATATAGGTAGCTCCCAAATTTCGGCATTTTAGGCAGCTTCCCATTTCAATGAAACGTTTTTCAACCAAATTGGCTGTACTTTGGTATTTTCGGTTCTCATTGTATAGCAAATCTTCCAACCAAAAATTATCAAAATTGGTCAAATTTTTATGTTTCGGGGAGCTTGGATAAGTTTTTCAACCAAATTGGCTGTAATTTCGAATTTTGGTTTCTGATTGTGTAGCAAATCATCCTACCAAAAATTATAGATATTGGTGATTGGGTCGCAAGTATTTCTAACAAAATTGCCAACTGTTTAGGGGTAGTACCCATATAATGGAACCTCCCATATTTCGGTATATTAAAGTTCTTGGGGATTTTTACAACCAAATTGTCCGTAATTTGGATTTTTCGGTTCTCATTGGTTAGCACAGCTTATTTATTTACCCCGAGGACAACCCCAATTGAATTTGGTTAAAATCGGTTGTGATTATGTTATAGCTCCCATAGATATTTTTGTTCGATTTTATGTAAATGGTGCACCAATCTTCCAAGGTTTGTCCGACTAGGACAAAATTTTTGCAAAGCGTATGAAATTGGGTCTAGAATAAAGTGTGTTAAGTTTCAATGAAATCGGATCAGATATAGATATAGCTCCCATGGATATTTTCGTCCGATTTTATGAAAATGGTGCACCAAAGTCCCAATATTTTTTTTTTTTTTTTTTTTTTGATTTACTCGAAATTTTGCATAGCGAATTAAATTAGTTCTAGAATAAAGTGTGTTAAATTTCATTAAAATCGGATCAGATATAGATGTAGCTCCCAGATATATTTTTGTATATAGGTCAATGATGCACCAAACTTCCTAGGTTTGTCCGATTGAGACGAAATTTTGCATACCGCATTAAATTGGGTCTTGAATAACATGTGTTAAGTTTCATTGAAATCGGATTTAAGATAAATCGTCTACCAAAGGCCCAATATATGTTCGATTGACAGGAAATTTTTTTAGCGTATTGAATTGAGTCAACCTTTTGTTGGAATCGGTTAAACTTTTTATATTTCCCCCTATATATATATATATATATATATTTTTTTTTTTTTTCGGCCGATTTAGGATAAATGGTGCACCGATATATGTGTTCCATTGACACGAAATTTTACTTAGCGTATTACATTGAGTCTACAATGACTTGTGATGAGATTTATTTAAATCGGGTCAGATTTTTACATATATCTTTACGACCGATTTTTCGTAAATGGTGCACAAAAGACCCATTTTTTCGATTTACATGAAATTTTGCACAATGTACCGAAATAGGTCTTGAATAATGTATGCTAAGTTTGGTTGAAATCGGTACAGACTATGATATAGCTCCCATATATACTTACGAGCGATTTTATGTAAATAAAGATAAAAAGACCCAATGATTGTTCAATGTACATGAAATTTTCATAGTCTATTGAATTTAACCTAAAATGGCATGTTGTGAGTTCTGTTTTAAATAGGTTCAGATTTGGATATATCTTCATGTATTTCTTCGTCCGTTTTAAGTCTGCCCGTTTGTCATAAAGGGTATCATATAGTCGGCCCCATCTAACTTTTGTACTTTCCTGGTTTCCAATTTAAATGGATGTGATTCCATACCCCCTGTGCAACCTTAAATTTAATTTTTTGTTGTAGTTGGTGTTGTTGTTTTGGTTGACTTCTCGTTGTCTTCTATCACGTAGCTGAATGATTGTTATTTACTAGCATCGTTTCTCGGTGATTTTTCTCCAGTTACATTTTTTTTTAATTTCATTCTCATTATGCCATCAGAAATGCTATATTACTATTATAGAGGCATCGAGGCAAAATGACAATGTTGTATTCGTCATATTTGTAGTTGTTTATATATGTCTATATATGTATGCATAATAATTGTGCATATGTATAGGTCTTGTGCAGTCGTGAAATTAATTAACGAAATTGGGAGTTATATGGTTGCTGATGCGATGTCTACATACGAGTGTGTGTGTGTGTGTGCATGTACATATGTATGTGTGACAATGACTGTGTGAGTGTGTTTTTTTCAATGCGAATTCTATAAGATTTCCAACGGCAACATTTCAATTAATGAGCATTTAAAGAAATATTCCCTTTTGCACACACAACCCGTATAACTGCAAAGTGAAAAACAAAAACCGAAAATGGAAAATGAAACCGCATCAATAAAAACCCTAGATGACAAACGAAGTGTTGGATATGAACGTGTGTGTGCGTGTGTCAAGTATGTGTCTGCTGACATATTACAGATATAAAAATATGACTTTTAATTATTATGCAGCAGGAGAAGAATAAAAAAATACACCAGTGATGAAATGCCATCGCAGGTGACATTAAATACCAAGAAGTTTTGCAATTTATTTTGGAATATTTATCACATAAAGAACAGCTGCTGCTGCTGAGGATTTGTAAAAAAATATTGACCGCACAACTTAAGTTCTTTAAATGAGGACATAAAAGACAATTCACTGTAAATGGTCAGAAAAATGTGGGAATAAAATCGATGAAGTAAAAATATTATATATAAATTATATATCATCTTTTCATATTTTTATTCATCTTCTCTTAAATATGTAAGCTGACTTCTGTGTAATATTTTGTAATTAAATTCCCTTGACTTTATTATGGTCCACAATATGTCCATTAAATATTAATTGAAATCCAATACTAATTAACTTGCCACTAGGATAACAAACTTCGTCGATGTTTATTTACATATTGATGGGCGCAAAGAAAAAGTTTTTCTATTTTCAAGTGTTGTCAAAAATATAACTTGAGATTTATTTTTCCAAGAAAATTGTCTGATTGGTGTTAATGAAAAAATTCAAAATAATACTAATTTATTTAATATTGCCCATTTTTGGGTAAAAAATTAAAATGAAATACATTTTTTAAGAATTATAGTATGCTTTGTTTGTAATGCTAAATAAATATATAATAAAAATAAATGAATATATTTTAAAGAATTAATGTCATTATAAGTCCTTTAAAAATATTCTTAAAATTATTTACTTCGTCGCTAGTCCTTTAAATAATATTTAAAAAAATCTCACTTTCATAAATCCTCTTAAAATAGTACTTCTCAAATAACGATACCATTGATAGTCCTCCAAAAATATATTGTTTGAATATTCCCGTTTTTTTTTTTTAGTCCTCAAGAAATATTTTTTTAATATCCCCGCTTTGGTTAACCAGCTAAAAATATGTTTTAAACCAGTAAGGAAAGCAGTAAAGTCAGCCTGGGCCGATTATATGATACCCTTCACCACTTTGGGTACATGTGTATCCGAAAAGACATCGCTTTTTGAAGGAAATTTGACATGAAATCGTCCTCTAATGGAGTAATAGTAATAATATTATGCACATAGTCACCTTTACCTAATTACGTATAACTCCCACATCAGAGTACATACAGCCATATAATGGGTATCAATTTGAAGGTCAACAACTCCTCTTGGATATACGACCATACGACATACGGGTATATGTCCTTCAAAAGCAAGTATATACGCCTCAGAATATTTTTTTTTAATTTTTCACGCAAAAGTCAGGGTCCATTAGACCCGCTAAATATTGATCGATCTATATCAAAACAGGCATGTTTTTTCTTTGGCCCGATCTTCTTCTTCTTCTCCATGTAAAATTTCACGATGTTCGAACCCTAACTGCGGCCTCTGGAGCGACCAAAAAAAAACGACAAAAATTTAGTATTTGGTCCATTTCATTCCCTAAATATTAAGCGATCTTTACAAAAAGTGGGTCTTCATTGGGCCGAACCCATCTTACATGCAGAATTTCGTGAAGATAAATGTCATTGCATACTTTTAGGTTTGCTAAAAAACTATCTCTTTTAAATACCTGAAGTTTTTTTATCATTATTGTATATAAACATTTGATACATTTTATTGCGAATAACCTAACATTATTGATAACACACTGGTGCTGCTTCTAAGTTTCTAAAACTATTGCATACTTTTAGTTGCCAATGTTCAATATATCTCATACCTGGCTATACCTTCCAACATACCTCTCAAATCTGTATATTTATGCTCTAGCAATCAGAACTTGTTTATGTTTATTGAAGTGTTATGGAATGTAGTTTTTTTATTACGAGAATTGAGATTTCTTTGAGTGCCACACATTCAATCGGCTATATATTTCACATTTAAAATTGAATATAATAAATGAAGGAGGAGAAGGGGAAGGGAGGGGATGGGATGGGGGTAAAGGATTATGGATTTATTCTTTAATTTGCAGTAAACATTTATGGACATAAAGACAAAAAGATTCTTATTTAAATCTATCAGTAATAGGTTTGTTAAATAAAATGTAGTGCATACTTTTAGGGCTGCACAAATTTTCAATTATAATAAATAAAGTATTTATGAAAAAAAAAATAAAAAAATAATTTGAATATATAAACTAGATATTATTATGTATTATTTTCATAAAAAAGTTGTAGTAGGATGATTTTTCGGAATCGAAATTTGAATTACTTCGAATGTTAAAATACGCAAAGTACCTTTTATTATGTTTTATAAAAATAGGAGAGGGCCATAAAATATGAATGTTTTTTTTAATTTGCAGTTAATATTACTTACAGAAAGAAACATTCCTATATTAACACGTGTTAAATAAAATGAAGTGCATACTTTTAGGGTAAAAAAATATAGGGTTATCTCTTTCGTGATTTCAAAAGTAAACTTAAAAAAACTCGTATAATATTTTTTCATGACCTATTTTTATACCCTTCACCACACTGTGTTGCAGGGTATAATGTCTTTGTGCATATATTTGTAACAGGCAAACAGGGAAACGAGATGGACACATGGTTCCTTTTGTGAATATGCATAGAATTCCTTTCTGAGTCGATTTATGCACGTCCGTCAATCCCTCCGTCAGTAGATGTTAAATTGTAAACAAAGTACAGGTCGCATTTATGATACGATTGGGATGAAATATGGCACAAATCACTTATTTGGCCTAGTTACGAACGCTATTGATATTGAAATCGGATCAGATATATATATATATATATTAGATATAACTCCCACATATATTTTCGTCCGATTTTATGTAAATGATGCGCCAAATGAATATCATTCGATTTGTACAAAATTTAACATATCGTACTGAATTAAGTCTAGAATGATGTGAGTTCAGTTTCTTGAAAATTGGTTCAGATTTTGATATAGCTCCCATATATATTTTCGTCCGATTTTATGTAAATGGTGCACCAAAGTCCCCATATATATTTCGATATGTACGAAAATTGACATAGTGTACTGAATTGAGTTTAGAAAAATAAGTGGTAAGTTTCCTGAAAATCGGTTCAGATTTCGATATAGCTCCCACAAATATTTTCGTCCGATTTAATGTAAATGGTGTACCACAGATATATATCTTTCGATTTGCACGAAACTTTGCGCAGCGTACTGAAATAAGCCTAAAATGATGTGTGCTAAGTTTCCTGATAATTGGTTCAGATTTTGATATAGCTCCTATATATCGTTTCGTCTGATTTTATGTAAATGGTGTACCAAAGTCCCTTTATATCTTTCGATATGCACGAAATTTGGCATAGCGCACTGATTTATGTTTAGAATGATGTGTGTCAAGTTTCGCGAAAATCGGTTCAGATTTATATATAGCTCCCATATATAGTTTCGCCCGATTTGAGATAAATGTTGCACCAAAGTGCTTATATATCCTTAGATTTGCAATAAATTTGACATAGCGTACTGAACTAAGTTTAGAATGATGTGTGTTAAGTTTCCTGAAAATTCGATATTGCTCCCATATATATTTTTGTTCGATTTTATAAAAATTTTACACCAAAGTCCCTATATATCTTTCGATTTGCTCGAGATTGTGCATAGTGTTCTGAATTGAGTCTAGAAAGTACCTGAAAATCATTCGATTTGCACGAAATTTTGTGTAGTGTACTAAATTGAGTCTAGAATGACGTGTGTTAAGTTTCGTGAAAATCGGTTCAGATTTCAGATATAGCTCCCATATATTTTCGTCCGATTTTATGTAAATGGCGCAAAGTCCCTATATACTGAATTGAGTCTAGAATGATGTGTGTTAAGTTTCCCAAAAATCGGTTCAAATTTCGATATAGCTCCCACATATACATATATATTCATCCGATTTTCAATAAGTGGTGCACCAAACTCTTAATTTTTGTTCGATTACCACGAAATTTTGTCCAAAGTATCAAATTGAGACTTGAATAACGTTATTGCGTTTTGGTGAAATTGGTGCAGATGCAGTCATAGCCTCCATATGTATTTCGAACGGGTGTCTGATTGAGATAAATTTTTTAACAGTGCGACGTACCGAATACCCTTTATCAATTTTGCTATAAATCGTTTTCAATAAAACTGTGCCATGGTACGCAGAAGACTCCAAATCGGCCCGAATGAAATTAAATTTAACATAGGTTGCAGAAAGATACATATATATGTACAATATACCCATAGTGGTGAAGGGTATCATACAGTCGGCCCAGTCCGACTTTACTACTTTCTTTCTGGTTTTATTATAAAGTTTCTACCTTGACATTATGTGTGAAACACTACATTATTAAAATGACCTCCACTCGAACTGTTAGTACAAAAATCCACGCCTTATGTAGGAATTGAAAAAATATGTTTTAAAAAATCCAAGCCTTATGTAGGGCTTGAAAAAATATTAAAAAAATCCGAGCCTAATATAGGCCTTGAAAAAATGTTTTAAAAATATTCGCACCTTATGGAGGCCTTAAAACTGATACATTTATGTGCGTAAAATTGTTTCACATTTGCTGACTCATTTAAAAATACATAAATAAAATAATGCATACTTTTAGGACAATTTTGTTTTTTTAATATATTATTTATAATCTATACAAACACATTGTTCCGGCATACATACCTACCTATTGATTTTTAATTTTAAAATAAAATATTTGCATACTTTTAGGATTTTAAACAAAATGGTAAATATGTGTATACTTTTAGGCGTATATTGTAATAACTTTAATTTGATTGAAACAAAATAGTATATATATTAAAATTATTATTACAAATTATATACTTACTGCGTTGTAATTTATTATGAAATATATTTTTAGCTGTAATAGAGGAAAAAAATAAAAATGAAATTTAATTTAAGCTCACGTAATGAAAATATATTCTCATATCATTTAAAAATAACAAGTAACATGCATGATTTCTTTTTTTTAATATTTTGATAAACAAAAACATCTAATTTATATTATTTTTTTATAATTTTCCCTACTCCCATCTTTGGGAGATAATAAAGCGCAAGTAGTTTTCACATAAATAGTTTTTTTTTCGTTTTTTTGTGTAGCTCTTAAATAACTTGCATTTCGTGTAAACTGATTATAGTTTACAGAACTGAAAACGCAAAAAAAAACAACTAAAAATTTACATAATCATATTAATTTGTGTACTTTTCTCTTCTCTCTCCCTGTCTCTCCATTTTGTTATCTATCTTCTTCACAAAACCACTCATGTTCCTGTTTCATTACACACAAACACACTATCTTGTGTACGTGTTTGTTTGGGGTCTTCTGTGTAAATTATTATTATAATATACCAAAAAAAAAAAAAAAAAAAAAAAAACCAACAACAACGTTCCTGTGCTCCTCTATGTGTGTCCTGCTTCGTTCCCTGCCACAGTTCTGGTTCTGGTCTTTGTGGTGTATAATCGTCGACGTGAGGCACATATCAAATATCCTGGTCCAGATGATGATGTACGCGAAAATATCATTAACTATGATGATGAGGGTGGCGGTGAAGATGATATGACGGCATTCGATATTACACCATTGCAAATACCCATCGGTGGACCAATGCCGCCAGAATTGGCCACCATGAAAATGCCAATTATGTGTAAGTACAATATATGCACATATATACATATTTGTGTTGGCGTGTGTGAGAGTATGTGTGGGGTTTTGTAATTGTAACATGCAAATGCTAGAGGTTTTATCGATGCATAAACCATATGGCAAAAGGTAATATGGTAACATGGGACAAGAACACGTAAAAATCAGGTCAATGTGCATATTTTAAAATTTATAATCCAATATGCAGAGCATAGAATGAGAGGCAAATAAATAAGCTATAAAATTCATTTTAACGAAGTTGGTTGTGATTTCTAGGCTTTGAAAAAATATTCTTTAAGAACTACACCCCTTTTCTAGACTTTGAAAAAATATTCTTTAAGAAATCCATGCCTTTTCTAGGCTTTGAAAAAATATTCTTTAAGAACTACACGCCTTTTCTAGACTTTGAAAAAATATTCTTTAAGAAATCGATGCCTTTTCTAGGCTTTTCTAGGCTTTGAAAAAATATTCTTTAAGAAATCCACGCCTTTTCTAGGATTTGAAAAAATATTCTTTAAGAAATCCACGCCTTTTCTAGGCTTTGAAAAAATATTCTTTAACAAATCCACGCCTTTTCTAGGCTTTGAAATAAATATTCTTCATAAAATCCACGCCTTTTTTAGGCTTTGAACAAATATTCTTTAAGAAATCCACGCCTTTGTTAGGCTTTGAAAAAATATTCTTTAAGAAATCCACGCCTTTTCTAGGCTTTGAAAAAATATTCTTTAAGAAATCCATGCCTTTTCTAGGCTTTGAAAAAATATTCTTTAAGAAATCCACGCTTTTTCTAGGCTTTGAAAAAATATTCTTTAAGAAATCCACGCCTTTTCTAGGCTTTGAAAAAATATTCTTTAAGAAATCCACGCCTTCGAAAGGCCTTTGCAAAAACACTTTTTTCAAAGTTCTGTCCTCCCGTGGTCCTTGAAAAATATTTCAAAAATTTACAACTACTTTTAAACCCCACCTCGTTCGATGTGTGTGAGTGTCACAACCCGTGTGTGTTTGTTACAACATATGATTACACGATGTTCCATTAATTATTTAAAACAAATTTTTAGTTTCAATAAACTTTTTTAATTGATTTTTGTAACCAAAAATTTTTTTGTTTGCTTTTCTCTTTCCTCCACCTTCAAACACAGATCCTGTTATGACATTAATGCCCGGCCAGGAGCCAAATGTTGGCATGTTCATCGAAGAACATAAAAAGCGTGCCGATGGTGATCCAAATGCACCGCCCTTCGACGATTTGCGTAACTATGCATATGAGGGTGGCGGCAGTACAGCCGGTTCGTTGAGTTCTTTGGCATCAGGTAAGTTCGAAAACAGAAAATTCTATTTTTCTTTTGCCAACAAAAAAAAAAATCAATTTAGAATTAGCACAATAATGCTTCCAATAAAAATTGAAAAAACAAATAATGAAAATAAATTAAATTCGAAATAAAATAGTTGCACTCAATATTCGTAATAATTAGTTGCAGTTGTAGTTTTTTGAAAGCTTTTCCCTTAAACTTTGAAAAAATAAGAGTAATTAGTAACAATATTTGCTAGAAATGTACAATATTAAAAAAATTATATTTAGAAATCAGTTGGGAAGTAACAGAAGTCAAACGGGGTCGAAGCTATGAAATCCCTCACCACTTTGGATATATGCAAGAAATGCTCTTTAATTACCTTTCCATAGAGGGGAATTACCATTAAATCGAACGAAATTAAATACAATGCATACATAGACATTCTACATCTACGACCAGGGTCTTAGGGTTTTTGATGTTCCGTTTTGTATGAAATCGAACATATTTATAAAATTTTAAATATAAATTGAAAAAAAAAAATAAAATTAATTTAAACACGCCATTGCTCAAAATCTGACACTCTTTGGCTATTTGGTGCACCTTATCTAAATATATCCAAATCGAATCCGATTTCAGCAAACCACTATGCAATCTTTGCATGTAATTCAAACAAACGAAGCGTCTAAGGATGCCGATTGAACTGGTCGAGTAACCCCGTAGTCGAGTCCTGCTGGTAAAAAAAAAAAAATACAAGAACATCTGGTATAGTTTGTGCCCTCATAAAATATAATATATATAATATAATATCCCCAATCCGATTCGGAAAATCAACCCACAGCAAAATCTTCCTTTAGAAATCCAATGAGACAAATAGAAATCTCTTATAAATAATAGTTAAAGTAGTCAAAAATTTTTTAGTATTTAAAACTTACATATGTGTTTATTCATTTCTGTGTGTTTTGTTAATATTCCAGGCCTACGCCTAAAACTACATACTAATACAGCCGAATATTGGGTGTAAACATAATTAAGAGGAGCCTAGTAAATCATAATGCATTCTTTAAAAAAACAAAAACTAAGAAAAAATCAAAATATATAAAACGAAAAAATGTAATATTAATAAAAAAATAATTGTAAATACAGTGGAACATGGATATGAAGCAATAAAAAAATAATAAATAAATATTGGACTAAGAAGCCGAAATTTGAATACAGCTCAAATGTTAAAGTATATTTCCGAAACATGAATTTTTGAAACGTTTTATGATTAGGTTGCGATGTTAAACCGAAAACGATGCTGAAACGCTTAAAAATCTACGTCTTTGTGAAGGGTTTAATTTTATATGAGGACCATATCATGGCAAATTACTGTCACTGACTCTCAGTTAGGATCATTGGGCTAGGACCTTGGGCTTATGGACTTAAGCTTGTATGGATGTTATGTGAAGTAGTTGTTTAACCTCCAAGGTCCCGGAATGCCAAATTGCATCCCAGTTCGAAATGTTAATATATAGTCCTTGGGTCGGAAAATGTATAAAATATATAAGGGGACATACCGAATAATCGACCAATAGTTACAAGTATACCCTATACAAATATTCTATGGCTTATGTATTTACCCCAGAAGGAGATAGATCGGGGATCGGGGGTAGTATATCCATGAGAAGGAGAGGAGTTTACCTTTAATTTGATACCAATTATGTACTCATACTCGGATTCGAGAGTTGTATTCAAAACATAACATGGGTTTTAGTATTCAGATTTTTTTTAATTACCATTAACCCTCTAGAGAACAAAAATATCGTGTTAATCACAGTGAAAATTTCCATGAAGTTTCAGTTACGCTCAGGAATGACTGGACAAAAACCCTTTTTTCTCAGTTTTTTTCTAGTCCCTCTAGTGGCCTACTTAATACTATAAATTTTAATAGGGGAAAAGGCATGACTGTTTTGATGAAGATCGATCAATATCTCCGGACTTTTGTGTGGAAAATAGCAAAATTTGCATTCTATGGCGTATGTATTTATGCCTGAAGGACATATACCCGAGAAGATGATAGTCTATACAAGAGTGTATGTACTCGTATGTAGTAATATTACTATTACCCCACTAGAGGGCGGAAATGTCACGCTGACCGCTTTGAAATGTTTCATGAAGTTTCGGTCATTATCAATGACGAAGCCTACAATTTTCGGCGATGTTGAGATGATATTTAGGGAGTGTAATGTTCGGAAAACTTTATTTTTTCAGGTTTTCTTATCTCTCTAGAGGTCATTATTATATGCAGATAATTTTTATTTTATGACGTAAATTTTCACCTCGGGAAAATCGAATTTTGAAAATATGCCAGGGTTAGAATGTGGAGTTGTTGAGTTATGATCGTTCAAGAGTGTGTAAATATCGCAAAAAAAAAAAATTGCCTAGACTCAGAATATAAAACCGCAGAATGTTAGATTTTCGGGGTTGTTGTGTAGAGTACCATATAATCGGCCCCTCCGACTATATTGCTCCGCTTATTGGGTTTTAGTATTACCACGATCACACTAGAGTTTGCAAATATCGAAAAATATTGCCCAGCCTCGGAATATATATCCGTATAAAAAGATAACATTTAGAGGTAGTTGTGTTGGATATCATATGGTCTGCCCCGTCCGGCTATACTGCTTCGCTTTTGGTATAAATTTGAGAAAATTAGGGGTACCGTTATATGGGGAGTATACTTGATTATGTACCGATATCGATTATTTTTCGAATAATGAGGAGTACAGTTGTATGGGGCCTAACCAGAAACTGAATCCACAATTTAAAATTACTCTCAATACCGATTCGGCTGAAAATGAGTCCAGTCTTTAAAATATCGAATAATGATATATATAAACCCGAACCAGGAGGTGATATTGGGACTTTTTGGTAGGGAGATTTGGTGCTTAATAGGAATCTAATATATCAAATTAAAAAATAGTTTGGTTGAAAAAAGATCGAAAAATCACCAATAATACCGAGTTTTGGGAGGTGCCGTAATAGGGGGGCTATCATTGAAAGAGGACCAATTGTGTTAATTTTTGGTCCTATGATTTTTCACCAAATGAGAACTCCAAATACTAAATTACTATATGGGGACTATACCAAAACGATAAAAAAATCTAAACTTTATTGTGACATATGATTTTATTTTGATCAAGAGTTGCGTGCCCAGTTAATACTTATTCGAGGTGTTACAAACAGAATGGCAAACCTTATGGATGTGGGTATAAAAATCAACTCTAAAATGTGGCCCTTATATATTATGTTTAAACATATTTTCGAAATTTTTAGAACCCATCTGTCTCATAACCATGTTCCACTATTCAATTTTCATTAGTCAAAATATTTTCAGTATTTTTTCTACAAAAAATTAAAAACAAATATTAATAATGCAATTTTTCTGTATCTCTTAATTTCCAGGAACCGATGATGAATGCCAGGAATATGATTACCTGGGTGCATGGGGTCCACGTTTTGATAAATTGGCCAATATGTATGGACCCGAGGCCAACAATCACACCGATTTAGAATTGTAAGTGACAAAACATAGAAATGTATAATCACAGCAACAACAAAACGAAAACCTAGTCCGAAGAAACCACAAACAAAAAACAACAAAACAACCATTTATACAAAAAAGAAAACAACAAAATATATATCACAAAAATCCTCCATGAAGAAATGACTACACTCTCCACATATATGACAAAATGCAGAAGAAGACAAAGAAACTATTAACAAAAAATCTCCCCCGAAAAAAAAACTGAAAACAAAAGAAACGCGAAAAAAGGCAATTATAAAATTTTTTGATTTGAAACAAAATTGAAAAAATTCAATGAAAACCAAAAATGAAAAAAAAAAAAAATAAATCCTGAATATGAAGACATTCACTCAGTGATGATGATGGTGGTGGTGATATGAAAACAATTGGAAGATTGCTAAGCAAACTGTAAAAGACCACACACTCACACAGACATCTATATATCAAGAACAAGAAGAAATGCAAACGAAATGAATATCCATTCCACGGGATATTCTGGACAAGAGCATGGCAACTAGAAAAGATAAACTAAAAAAAACGAAAAATTGTTTCGAAAAAAAAATAAATAAGAAGAAAAACTACCAAAGATATAAAGGTCTGGCCAAAGACCAAAAACAGAAAAAAAAAACGCGAAAACAAACGGAACGAAAAAAATTCCTCTTCAAAATAACAAAAACAAAAAAAAACTACATTTCAAAAAAACAAGTAACAAAACCTAAAAATATAAAATACGAACAGCATTTAAGAGAAAAACAAATAAGGCATCATAACAAAAAATATATATGGATAAGAAATCTCCTCCCATAAAAAAGAAGACAAAGAAGAAGATATACCATTTGTAAAATACTATTTCATTTACACATAAAAAACACCCACACACACATACATATATGCATAGGCAACAATACATTTTAGGACATAATACATACATACATACTCACATATACAAAGAAAGCAAGCATTCATTATTATTATTAAAATTAAAAATAATTATAATTTAATATTTTAGTTTGAAAACTGAAAGTAAAAAAAACAAATCCAAATAATTTTTAGTAAAAAAAAAACAAATAAAAATTAAATTATTAATTAGAAGAAAAAAACAAAAATTGCATAGTTTTAAAAAATAAATTCATAAATACACCCAACCCATACAGACACTCTCACACAAGTGTAAAACCAAAGTATCTACTTTATAAGTAATAAAATAAAAAAATAAAAAATTAATTAATTAAATAAATAAAATAGAATAAAAAATATATAAAATAAAAAATTAAATAAAATTAAGTTTACAATTCTCTTTTTTGTATATTTCTTTATTTTGTAACAATGCTAAGTATTATTTTTTATATATACATATATTATATGGAAATAAGTTATTTATAAATTAAGTTTTTTTATATGTTTAATATATAAGAGAAAAAATGATTTTTTATTTTTTTTTTTTTTGATTTTTTCTTTTTATTTTTAACACATACACAGTGTTACAAAAAATTAAAAAAATAAATAAAATTCTCATTCTGGTTTAAAATAGTGGACTCTAATGGAATCCTAATAGAAAAAAATGTGTAATAAACAAAAACAAAAAGTGAGGTTATAATGAAATAAATAAATTTAAAAAAATTGAGAAATAATAAAAAAGAATATTTTCTTTTAATATTTAGCTAAAAATTTAGGAAATTTTATCTTTTTTTATTTATCCATAATGTATTTAATTTATAACATAACCTCACTTTTTCTATTAGTTTATAACACATTTCTTTATAACATCGATTTCATTATGTTTGTGTACCATTGAAAACTCCTTCACTTTAGGAGTATTTCTCTGTTTAATTTTTTGTAACATTGAGTGTGTGTTATTTTCCCCTCTTATAATTTTAAATTATTTTTTAAGTTCATTATAAAAATGTTTAAGTATTTACATGTATAGTCTATAACATGTGTTCCTTCCCAGTCTTAATTTGTATGAAAAAAAAAATGAAACAACAAGAACAACAAAAATAAAAATAATAAAAAAAAACAATAAACACAACGATTTTAAAATTCGATTTTTTTTTTATTTTCTTCATTTTTGATCCCATTCGATACCTATATTGATAATTGATAAAATGATAAAATGTTTAGAGAAGGGTCATTTTCATGGTGTTCAACAATGGGGTGCAGAAAAGAGCCAGTGAGGGCAAAAACGTTTTCCGGGAATTTCCAAAAAAAACTATTACGACATTGCTTTCATTTTGGTTGGTGCAGACCAGAAATTGGAGGAATATGTCCGTATAACTCCGAACTCATACCTTGGAATAGGCTGCATATAATGGCAATGGTACCGTCCCTCTTCTTTAGACTTTTTAGACGCCTTTAACTGTAATTTCGGGTTCTCAGCAATACTAAAAATATTTGAGACTCTTTTTACAAAAATCTTAACAATCGTTTTGCGAAATGAACAAAAAAAAAAAAAAAACAAATTTGTAATACCCTTCACCATGGGATGTGAATTTGAAATTTCTTAAATAGTTTGGAATTTTAATATGAAGATTATGTCATTGCAAATTGTCTGCTTGTAGATTTTATATTTGAGAAACTGAAATGAAATTCAATGTAGAGAAAATTAAGCAGCGATACTTTACTTACTTAGGTGGCTCTAGACCGAACATTTGCTCTGTAAGCCGAGCTTAAAACAGATTTTCATACTCGTCGGTCTTGTGCGCAGATTTTCCAATTTGAAAGATTAAGTTTCGATATGTTGTTTTTCACTTGATATTTCCATCGAATTCGTGGTTTTCCCCTTCTACGTCCTCATTTGAACTGGGGCATCCTAATCCATTCTCACAACATGACATGATACGTCTGACTATTTCGATACCCGAATAGATGGTACAACTCATGGTTCATTCGACGACGACATTCACCGTTGACGCAAATCTGCCTCATCTGCTTGCGCGAGTACCCATGCTTCAGATCCATACAACAGCACGGGTAGTATAAACGTCTTATAGAGTGTGTGTTTGGTCTGGCTCGCTTTAATATGACTTTTGATCCATTCCATCTCACAACATGACCTAGCCACCGTAGTCGCTACAGCTCGATATGTTTGACTATGTCGATGTTTGAGAATAGATGGTACAACTCATGGTTAATTCGATGCTGATATTCATCGTTGACGCAGATCGACCAATAGATCTTCCTGAGAATTTTTCTCTCAAACACTCCATGAGCTGCCAAATCAGCTTGCCCAAGTACCCATGCTTCAGATCTATATAACAGCGTCTTGTAGAGTGTGACTTTTGTCTGGCGAGAAGTTGCCTTGATTCTGAATTGCTTACTTAGACCATAGTAGCATCTATTGGCCAACACTATCCTACTCCGAATCTCAAAACTCATGTAATTTGTTTTGTTTATGGAGGTACCGAAGTGGATTCGATCTTTGACTACCTCAAAGCTGTAGTTTTCAAGTTCCACAATTGGTCCGAGTCTACTGGACGTCATGCGCGTTGATACCATCAGTTTGGTCTTTTCTCCATTTACTTCCAGTCTCACATTGGTAGACTCCATCTCAATTCGTCGAAAGGTGACTGTTACCGACTGCAATGACTGCAATATTCGAGGCGAGTAATATGTGTTGTTTGGTCATTTGGCCATTTCTGTTCACCTTTGCCTCTCGTATAACCTTTCCCAGCAGAATGTTAAAAAGGTCACACTACAAACTGTAAACCTATCTGAATCCTCGATCGGTATTAAAGGGCACGGATAGGTCCTTTCCGATTTTAACTGCTGACCTTGTGCCAGTTAAAGTTATCCTGCATACCCGTATTCATTTTGCAAGAATGCCGAACGCTGCCATGGCTTTAAACACCTCTGAGTGGATTGGGTTGTCGAATGCGGTTTTGTAGTCGACGAAGGGGTGGTGGAGGTGGAGGTCTATGGTGGATTGGTCAGGTCTGAAGCCGCATTGTTATGGCGCAATTATGTAATTGACTATTGACTTCACGCTAGATTACACTTCATATGCGATGGGAAGAATACCAATTCCTCTATAGTTGGCACATATCGTCTTGTCACATTTTTTGTGCACGACACACAGGATGCTGAGGATGCAATCATTGGGCATGCATTCCTCTGACCAAATTGGACTAATCACTTGATGCCTGCTGCTGATCAGTATCTGACTACCGGTCTTGAATAGTTCGCCTGGTAATCCGTAGGCACCTGCTGATTTATTATTCTTCTGTCGATTCATAGCTATTCTGACCTCATCTTGGCTAGGTGGTATACACACTATACCGTCATCTCGTATTGGTTCTGGGGTATCTTCTTCACCACTACTATTTGATACCAGGAATTTTGCAAAATGCTGTGTGTTACTACTGTTTGCAGGGTTGCCACCTCAGTGGGATTACGACCCTCCTGATCGTACCATGGGTTTATTGATGGTGGTCATTGGTACCAAAATGCTGTTTTTGCTGCAGATTGTAGGGAGTGGGCAATTCTTTGCCCATGTGTTTCTATTTTATTATCGGGACAAGGAGTGCTTTCGTCAAGCAGGTGGGTATGTTGAGCGGAGTAGGCTTCTGCTACCTGTTGTGTTTGAAGCTTTTCGACGTCGAGTTTTCGTTATGTATTAGCTCGCACCTTTGCTGCTAAAGTAAGACGAGTGGCCGAATCAATATTCGCTCTGATTCGCCTTGCGTAAATGAAGATGCAGACCTTAATATCAGAATATGTAGATTCCGTTACTATAATTGGTGTACATTTTTCAATATATTGCCAACTTATGCGGATTAAGTCTTTTCGGAGAACGCCAATTTTGTAATTTTTTCACACAAAAGTCGTGGCGCCTTTTTAACCGCTTTTTAACACATACCTAGAAGGATTTACATAGTTGAGATACGACAATCGGCATACCAAAACGTGAACATATTACCAACACTTTGTACCGGGTTTGTCAACAAATATATACCCTCATTCTATGGCTATGTAGATTAAAAATGTTTCAAATTTTGGAGAGTTTGTGGACGAAATACCAGTGATGATGGACTTATATAGAAGATAATATCACTACATATTAACATTAATTCATTCGTACAATCTATATAAGTTAACAATCTGTGGAGAGGTACCAGCGGAAGTTGTCCTATAGACCCCATTTTCGATTTAGAATTGGTTTGGTAAAAAATATTAAGATGTGATAAGTTTAGATTAAATCGACAGACACTTCGATTGATATTAGATAAACAAATGTCAATTTTAAGAATGTGCGAGCTAATGGGTCTTTACTTTGAAGTTGCTCTAGATTTGGGGAAAATATCGAAATTTGCGAAAATTGAATTAAGACGGACACTCATTTCGGTAGATATTGGATTTGAAAATGTTGAGATATTGTTGAGGAGGACCAATTGATACCGCACACAGACTACCTATAGGTCTGGTAAATATATTACGATGTGACAAATTGGGAAGAATCACACGAGATTTTGGAAATTTTCCAAATTACTACTCTTTTTGGGGGAGGTAAATATAAAGAAGGTATAGCATATAAAAATAAAATTTCCAGCAAAATTTTGAACATATCTCCTCACCAAAATTGTCTATATCGAACCACAGATTGCTAAAACCCCTAGATAACCCTATGGTTGTATTTTCGGTATTTTGAAAATTTTAGCCACATTTCCCAGTCGACATGACTAAATTACAGTCACTTACGTTACGATTTCTTGAAGTTTGAAAAACATTTTTTTGTGGAAAATTCAATATTAGTCGCAGTACCCAATTGAAAAGTTGACATTCCGTTTTCTTGAAATATGGGAAACATTGTTTGCAGAAAATTGTTGTTAAAGGGGTTATGTTCCTATTTTGGCATAGCCCTCATATAAAGATGACGCTCCGCCGAAGTGGACATACTTAGGCTTTTCGGTTTTTTTGGGGTTGAAAAAAGATGTTTGCAGAATATTTTCTGAATTTCTGAACTTTTGAAAATATATATTGCGGGTTCTTGAACAAATATTGCATACATTTGTTGATATATGCAAGTCCATATTTAGTCATAGCCCTCATATTAAGATGGCGCCAATTTTTTTGGGCATTCTGTGTCCTTGGAGGGTGGTGCATATGATTGCGAAATATTGTGGATATATGTCATGTTTTGAAATAGACCCCATACAAAGTTCTACTTTTTTTCCTAAATATTAGAAAAAAAACACTTTTTGCAAAAAATTTTGGACATAACCCCTCGTATAAAGATCCAGCCAAATGTTCGATTCCTTGGATGTTTTTTTTTTTTTTTGTAGCGAGAGCGTTTCTCAACATTTCTGTTTAACAAAAACAACAACAAGATTTCGTCAATTTATTTTCTTTTTTTAAAAGCTTCAAATACATTTATGCAAAGTTAAAAAATTTTTAACATAATGTCTGAAGATCGTCAAAATTTCAAATCGATAGTGGTGGGGCTCCTTTAATAAAAAAACTTCTGACAAGAAAACCTTTTACCCATAACCAATAATTTCAAAATACTTTACTAAGATATTTTTTTGATTTTTACTTCTGTTTCTTTTGTTTTTTTTTTTCTTTCTTTTTATAAATTAACAAACAAAAAGGAATTGAGTTTATACAAGAAAAAATACGATAATATAGAAAAAGAGAAAAAAACCAACAACATTTTCTTCCTACACAACCACAAACAAACAACAAAAATGGCAACCGATACACAGACACAAATAAAACTATGTGTAATTAGGGAATATTTACAATATTTCATTAATGAAAAAAAAACACACAAATTCAAACCACAAATAAAACAATAAATTGTTGTTAATAAAAAACAATAAAACGAAAATTAAAAAAAATGTTAAATCATTAACACAAAATGTTATCGAAAAAAAACCATAGCACTATTCAAGAGAAGAAAAACAACAGCAATATTTTTTTTTGTTTTTTTAATAATCAACAATCATTTTTTATGGGAATTTTTATGACATTTTTGTCAGAATTTTTTTGTGTGTCACACTAAGGATTAATAAAAGTGTTTTTGTGTGTGTTTTAATTGATGTTATATGTTTGGTAATTTGTTTGTAGTTATTTATTTATTTTTTTGTTTTTGATTTAATCAATCAGCATGTCATGTCATGGTAAGTTTTTGTCATAGTTCTGGTTTTTTTGTTAAATATAAATCATCGTCGAACCATTGCAAATTAATTGAGATTCAGTAGATTTGAGTTATAATGAAAATGGTTTTAAATAAAAATATAAAAAATAAATAATAAACAGTGGTGATTTTCTTTTATTTTTTATATTAAAAAAATATTATTTTTTCCAATTTTTAATTTTTTTATTTTTTTTTTTAATAATAATAATATTCATTATTATTATATATATCTTCATTTTTTCTAATTTTCTTATTCCTTATGACCCAAATCTACTGTATTCCATCTCCATATTTCCATAAATCACATTTTTTTTATTATTATTCTTATATAACTGAACCAATAGCCGTTAAAATGAAATAAAGAAAAAACCCCTACAAAAACCAAATACAACACTTTTTTATATGGCAATTTATTATTATTACAAATTATTATTAATTATTACGATCATTATAATTATTATTATTATTATTGCAGCAACAACAACAAAAAACTGATATTATTAAATTAATTATATTATTACTCTAATGAAATCAAAATTTATATATATAAATAAATATACTTAATAATTATAAATACGATTAAATTATATTAAAAAAAATTAATGAAGAAAATAAAATTAAAAATTTTACAAAGAAAACGAAGGAAAAAAAGGAGATGAAGAAATAAAAATCGAAAAAAAATACATGAACATGTAATGAATACCCAAAGACTGTTTTCGTTCCATCATCATCATTATTAATACCATAAATGAAAAATAAAAAACCAAAAAATTTAAAATTCTAAAAAAACAACATAAATATAAAAACAATATTGTTTTGTTAATATCCCAAAACTTCACATAAAACACCTACACCAAAATGCATAAACATATGGATGCAGATTTTATAAATTTCCTTACGTTATTGCCTGAAAATTGAATATACCACTAATCGCTTGGGACCTTTATAAATGGCAAAGTTTGTAATTTTTTGCTAAGAGACCAACTTACAGCGAATTCGGTTAAAAACGTAACCAAAATGTCTTATAATAGGCGTATCGTTATATGAAGGATATCCTATTACACATTACAGACAATTCGGTTTGAAAACGAGCCCAAGCTCCCCCCAGTGCCGAATTAGGGGGGTTTCTTAATAATATGGGGGGCTACATTAAAAATTGGACCAATAGCGATATAGTTGGTAGGAAGATTTGCTATCCAATCCTTAATTTTAGTCAATTTTACTGAAAAACATGCCCAAACACCCCAATATACCGAATAATGGGAAATGCCCTGGATTCTATTTCAAAAAGTGGGTGGATATCGAAGATTTATGGTAGGAAGATTTTTTACCCACTGGGTACTCAAAGTATCAAACTACTGTCAATTGGATTTCAACACGGTCAGAAGATTGGCTACCTGACAAAATTCACTACCAAAACTCAGGCAATTCGGTTCCAAAACCAGCCCAGACTCCAAAAATATCTTAAAAAGTGAATGGATATCGATCAATTTTAGAAGGGAGATTTGGTACCCAATTAGAATTCAAAGTAACAAATTACAATCAATTCGGTTAAAAATGCGGCAAAAATGCCTAAAATACCGGTACCGGCATTATATGGGAGCCCAGGCTCCCAAATACCGATATCATGATATAAAAAAAATTTCCAATCGCGTCGATATTGTGTAAAGTTTTTTTCACGTTGATAGACTATGTCCCGAGATATTATCTTCGACTTGATCTTTCCATCGAATTTATTACCTTCCCCTTCTGCGTAAACCATCAGTAGGCTCACTTGTATATGCCTATGTGAAGATTTCAAATTATTGGAGGGTATAAATCAATTTCCAATCGCATCGATCTTGTGTGCAGTTGTTACAATTTGATAGACCATGTTTCAAGATATTATCTACCACTAGATCTTTCCATTGAATTCCTGATCTCCCCCTCTCTTCTGCGTGAAATATATGTAAGTTCACTTTCATATGCCTTTTGAGCTGCAACTCGATCCGTCGGACTATATCGTACTTTGGTGTTGGAGGGTTTAAAAATACCATTCGTATCAATCCTGTGCACAGTTTTTCCTATATGATAGACCATGCGTCGAAATATTAACTTCCACTTGATCTTTCCATCGAATTTATGACCTTCCCCTTCTGCGCGTACCATCATCAGGCTCACTTTATATGCCTTTTAGGCTGGGGCTCCTCCCTCATCCATTCGCGCAACATGGTCCAGCCACAGCAGACGCTGCAACTCGATAAGTTTGACTCTGCCGCACTTTATGTGGTCTGCGGTGAATATTTCAAGCTGTTGGAGGGCATAGAATTTTTTCCAATGGCGTCAATCTTGTGCACATTTCCTCCTAATTTGATAGAACATGTTTCCAGATACTATCTTCCACTAGATCTTTACATCGAATTCGTGACCTTCCGGATTAGCGTGAACCATCTGCAGGCTCGCTTCTATATTCATTTTGAGCTGGGGTTAATTCATCATCCATTCGTTCAACATGGCTCAGCGACCGTAGTCGCTGCAACTCAGTACGTCTGACTATGTCGCACTTTATGGGGCCTCCGGTGTATAGTTCAAAGTATTGGAGGATAAGTTTCCAGTGGCGTCAATCGTGTGCGCAGTTTTTTTTTCCAATTTTTTAGATATATACATACATGATACATACATCGAATTCGTGACCTTCCGCTTCTATGTAAACCATCAGTTTTATATGTAGTTCTCAAATTCGTTTTATTTACTGTCAGACCCACAGGGACAGACTCGTATTCAACTTGTTTAAAAGTGGCAGTTACAGCTTGCAGTGTTATTTGTGGCGGTACCGAGGTAGATAGAAACCTCTGAATACCTCAAAACTGTTTTAAGGTTTCGTCTACTGGACGTCTTGCGCGCTGATACCACCATCTTCTTATTCTCGTCATTTTATGCCAGACTCACTTTGACAGAATCCTATTCAACTTGTTCAAAAGTGGCAGTTACTGCTTGTAACGTTCGACCCATTATGTCGATGTCTAGCCACCGCAAGCTTTGCAGTTCGATACGTCTGACTATGTCGATGTCTACGAACAGATGACATTGTTCGTGGTTCAGTCGACGCCGATATTCACCATTGATCCATAGATCCTTTGCAAATTTTTCCTCTCAAAAGCTGACTCACCTATATGTGCACGCATGCTGCATATCCATATACCAGTATGGTAGTATCAGCGTCTAGTAGAGTGTGAGTTTGACCTGTCGAGGGTAGCCATATTTTTGAAACAATTTCCTTGCATTTGCTGGCCTTCTTCGAATCTCAAAACTGATGTCGTTTGTTTTATTCGTGTCGTTAGCGATACCATGAGCTTGATCTTCTCGTCATTAAATATCAGACTCACTTTGACAGACTCATATTCAACATGTTCAATGATGACAATTACCGCTCGCAATGTTCGATCCATTATGTCAATATCTAGACACCGCTGTTACTGCAGCTCAATACGTCTGACTATGTCGATATCAGTGTACAGATGGTATAGCTTGTGGTTCATTTGAAGAAGATCGACCCATAGATCTTTCGCAGAATTTTTCTCTCAAACACACTAAATGCTGACTCACTTCCTTGGGCACCCATGCTGCATATCCATATACTAGCATATATAGTATCAATGTCTAGTAGAGTGAGTTTGACCTGCTTCTAAATCACTTATTTCTTCGAATCTCAAAACTGATGTCATTCGTTTTATTCATGGCGTTAACGATGTACATATAATCTCTAACTGCATCAAAGCTGTAAAGTTTCGCTGTTGGTCCGAGTCTACTAGACATCTTGCACGTTGATACGATCAGCTAAATCTTCTCGTCATTTAATGACCTTTATTTTAAATAGGTCACATGATAGGTTGTCACCTTGTCTGAAGCCTCGTTCCGTATTGAAGGTCTATGACAGAACCTTTCCTATAGCAAATTTTGTGCCATTAAAAGTTATCCTGGATGGCTTTAAATACTTTAGAGCTGATAGGACTATCGAATGAGACTTTATAGTCAACGAATAGGTGGAATATGTCGACATGGTCTTCTTCTAGCAAAATTGTAAGATGGGTTTAAAGCCTCTTTTATACATTTATAACTAATTCTAGAATCTTCATATTCTTAATCAATCTCAAGGACTTGTTAAATCTATAAAAATGCCTCCATATGTGAAACTACTCCACATTTTCATTACATATTAATAAAAAACCCATTTAAATTAAAACATCTGCATATATAACCACAAACACATACTATACATAATGAAATCACTTAATTTTAATTTTTATAATACACACTAAACTTTTACAAAACCCC
The DNA here is from genome assembly GCF_032173495.1 of Musca vetustissima. NCBI lineage: Eukaryota > Metazoa > Arthropoda > Insecta > Diptera > Muscidae > Musca > Musca vetustissima. The sequence continues at coordinate 24,660 of NW_026881916.1, forward strand.
AAAAAAACTAAAACAATTATTTAAAAGAAAAATATTACCCCTTAGCAATAAACAATTGACAGAAACATATATCGTAAAATTCAATAAAAACCCATATTATAAGGATGAAAGAAAAAGGAAGTATAGCTTATAATAAAATATATTGTCTAATTTGGAATGCCGATGGAAATTCGGGAACTATACAAAAATAAAAGACTTGGATCTAAATTTAAAACACATTCATTGTCTATGGAACTATGCTATGTTGATCAGCAAATGTGGAGGAAAATTAGAGGATTATACAAAAGGCTTCGATCTAAAATTAAAACACAATCCATGTCGATGGAACTTTCCGAAGTGATGCTCAATATGTCGATTAGCATTCGTGCTGAATTGGGTTGTGTCAGAACCTATTAATCGTAGGGGCAAGTAAATCGACTTTTGATTTATCGACTTTTTGTAATGTAAAGTCTAAAAGTTGAAGTCGACTTTTGATCTTTGGGAAAATCGCAAAGTCGACTTTTCAAGATCGACTTTCGATTTTCTTCATAAATACTTGGTTTATTATCACAATGCCGAAATTGCCCAAAGATTACACATTCCAGAACTATATTTCATCTGTTGACAACAATTCTTATAAAAAAATTAAATTTTTAGTCGATTTTGCTTCAGGTGGTAAAAGTCGAAAATCGATTTTGAAAAATCGAAAGTCAACTTTTTAATCAGAAGCAGAAGTCGAAAAGTCGAAAATCGACTTTTTGGTCGGAGACAAAAATCGAAAAGTTATTAATCGTATAAAAACTTTCGTTTTCAATACTCTGAGGTGACTTGAAATACATTAACGAAACATTTTGTCTTAGTAAACATTTTTTAATAACGAAGAAGGCGGAAACAAATTTCAAGGATAGAAAATATGGTTTATTGACTATCCAGATTTGTAAATAGTTGATAGGGATTTTTGTTGTGAACAAGTCAGCTCATCTTTCAATAAGTCAACATTAGGAATGTAGGTTAGTAGGATATATATGGGCATGTGGTTAAAATGGTTTTATATTACAATTTTTAGTTCGTATAATGACCGTTAGAAGAGAGATCTTGGTTTTAGCAAAGACACGGACCACAAGTGGTGAATTGTAGGTGTCATGTTATCGATGTCCACCTTTATGGCTTGTAACTAACTTTTCAACATACAATTTAAAAAATATTTCGATTTCGAGTTTTTTTTAGATCCTAACACATATTTGACTTTTGAAGCAAGTTCCAATCTTCCTTTCGACATTCTGAAACGGGCAATAAATTTATTTAAACAAACACAAAATTACCATAAACATACCTTTTTAGAAAGAACTTAGTGCAATTCATTGAGAGAATAAAAAACCCAATAAATTAATCTAAAAAGAATAGAAATGAGAAAATAAATATTATATAAAATAAAATAGAAAAAAAAACTTAAAATTAAATTTAAAGGAAAAATAAAAAATGTAAATAAATTTTTAGCACGTAAAAAAAGTAGCAAAAAAAATAAAACAAAATCGAATTATTATAACTAATTAATAAAAAATAAACAGAAAACACCTGCAAGTGTTAATAAGTCAGTAAAAAATGCATAGGAAACTAAAAACAGCAACACTAATTTACAGAAAACAAATTAAAGTAATAAAGAAACGAAATTGATACACCCCCAAAAATAATTTCTAGGAATCCATATACATATTATTAAATATTAATAACGAAAAAACAAAAGAAAAATAAGAAAACTATATTTAAAGGATTTTTTTAAGACACAAACAAATTTTCATAGACAAACAAGCAAAAAAATAAAATTATTGAAACGTAAATAAAATGGTAATTATATTTGAAATTAAAAACAAAAAAAAACTAAAACCATGAAAAAATACACAAAATCACACACAGAAAAAAAAACCTAATTAATTAATAAAACTAATTATAATTACAAAAAACCAACAGAAAACAAAAAACGAAAGAAAGAAAAGACAGAACAGTATTTGTATGTTTTATTTAAAATTCAACGTAAACGTAAAAAAAACCAACAACATTTATTTAGAGATTTAAGTGTAAATTCGTAACAAAAAAAACAAAAAATTCAAATGAATGAAAACAAAACGATGTCCTAGAATGTCCTTTACATGAAAATGAATGATATGAAAAGAAGAAGAAAAAAAGAACGTAAGAAAAACAAAGCCTAACTTGAAATAAATCAATAAAAAAGTGAAAAAAACACATATGAAATGTTAAACAAAACTAAACATGCTGAGTTTTTTTTTTGTTTCGCGGTGGAGAATTACCGCTGAAGTATGACAAGTAAGTATGGTTAGCAAATAGATTTTTAAGTGTGGTATGAATTTATCCCTCGCCTTTTGTGGTAGATCAAGTGAGTAAGGGAGGAAATGACCCTCAAGATGTCGATCAGGATCCGTGATTGGTTTTGAAGAGTCAGGACTTATAAATATAAAAAGTTTATTTTTCAAATGACATAATAATTTGGGGAAAGAAATTTTCTTAAGAATGCTGGGTTTAAAATTCAATTTCAAGTGTACAACATTTCATTTAGTGGCTAAATAGCCAGATTTGCAAATTGAAAGACATTTTTGTTGTAAACAAATTTGATAAATTTTTAATAGATCAACTTTATCGATATATGTTAGTAGGGTAAATAGAGGCATTATGTTAAAAAAATGGTATCGATTCTTTTATTTTAGTACAGACAATTATCGTCAGATGGGGCCTAGTGTTTATGTAGTGTAGATACGAACCATCAGTGGCCAATAGTTATATTGCAAGCATGTGATCAATTAACACAATTCTGGTTTGTGACTATGCTCTGTAATAGCCAATTATGTGCAATTTTGGCTTCGTAGATTCCGTTCAGGAATTTTCGATGTTAAAGATGCAAAATGATCGAAGTTAACCGGCATGTTAGCAGTCTAATATGGCCCAGGAGCTAAAAATCGACCATAAAACTGTTCTAAACCGTTTACACAAAAAATTGATTTTTTTCTCCCTAACCTAATATAAAAATTGGCAGGCAACAGTATATGACAAAATGTTTTTTTTTTTTTTTTTTTTTGCAAACCCCTCTTGAATATAACTATCGGTTTGAGTCTACATTATTCAAATCCTCTATGTACCAAACCGCTCATTATTCATTAAATCGAGACGGGTTGGAAATTTCGGATTTAATGTTGATCAACTCGGTTATACGGTTCACTTCAAATGAAATATAAAGGTTTATAAAATATTGATCATTTGCCTGGGAGTTACCAGAAGAAGTTCACCAATGGGTTTCATCTTCGGATTTGATCTAGGCTTGGTAAATATAATAGGTTATGCAAAGTTTGGTTGAAATAGGACATTCCAATATTTATAGATGTTGAAAATTTTAAACCAATAAATCCCATCAACAGACTTGATCTAGGCTAGATAAAGATAATAGATTGTGCAAAATTTGATTCAAATCGGACATTCGCCTAATATTGGATTTATTAACATTGAAGATTTTGCACATTTGTGGGGGTGGTACCAGAAGAAGTGGACCAATAGGTACCATCTTTGGACTTTATCCAGAAATCGAAAAAATAATGGGTTGTGCAATGCTTGGTTCGAATCGGACATTCTATTAGATTGGATTTCTAAATATTGAAAAATGTTGACAATTTATGGGAGAGGCAACAGAAGAAGTGGACCAATGTGTCCCATCTTTGGACCTGACCTAGGATAGATAACAAGCTGTGCAAAAATTGTTTCAATTCGGGCATTCCGTAAGACTTATATTTGATTTATAAATATTGAAAATATTGAACATTTGTGGGGGAGGTACCAGAAGGAGTTGACCAATAGGTACCATTTTCGGACTTGATCTAAAATTCGAAAAGATAATGGGTTTTGCAAAGCTTGGTTTGAATTAGTATGACAAAAAAATAATTTTCAGCAAAATGTTTACTTTTATGTGATTATTTATACTCTTTCGAGTCGAGCTTGATGATCTAAGTTTTGTAATGAAAAGGAAAGCCAGTAGAAGATCCACTATGCGACGCGTTTCGCCGTTGGTTAAGCGGCTGGTCAGGCATATTGGGTTATGTGGCTTTTACAAAGGTCGTACGTTGATAACTTGTATTCATTTCGCCCTGATGCGAAACTGCATATGCGAATTAAATTCAAATTTGTCAACCATTCTGTGGGGGATGCACCAGAAGGAGTGGATCGATATTTCTTATCTTCGAACCTGAAATAAGTTTGGATAAAATATTACGATGTTAAAAGTTTGGATGAAAACTTTTACTTTCTTCGAGAGTTATCATATGCACCAGCCAGACAGACACACAGACGGACGGCGGACTTTTGTAAAACGAATGCAAATTGTCTAAAACGGATTTGTTACAAAGAAATATGGGGTATAAAACCACATTTCTGCCGTATCACGGAATTTGGTTCAATGTAGTCTAGTCTAGAATAATGTATGTTACGTTTCGTTAAAATAGGTTCAGATTTAGATATATCTCCCATATATATTTTCGATCGATTTTATATAAATGGTACACTAAAATCCCAAGTATGCCCAATTGATACAAAATTAGGAACAAACCGGTTCCGATGTAGATATAGCTTCAATTAATTTTTTGTCATTTTTATGCAAACTCGTAAAATTTGGCATAGTGAACCATACTGAGTCTGGAATGGTATATACTGACTTAAGTTGAAAACGGTCTAAATTTCGATGTAGCTCCCATATACAGTGCCGGTCATATAATTATCACAAACCTGAAGGGAAAAGTGTTTGATTAACCCTCGATTTGTTTATTTTTCAAAAAATGTTTACTCAAAACGCTTATGTGTACAGTACTAGAGCGAAGAAGTACAAGAACAGAAACATATCAGGGGAAATTTGTGATATATAACGATATTGATGAAACAAGTCAAATTTGAGGGGGGAGGGGTGGGCACGTGAATAGTCAATCTTGAAATTTTTAACTTAAATGCCGTTGATATAAAAAACATATACAAAAACAACATCGTGTTAACAGTCTGATTAAAAATTTTCAGAAGAAACAATTAAAAAAAATCTATACAGTATTGAAACTGGCTATAATTCCTACTGTAAACCTTCAATTTGGAAAGTCAGAATTTGCATAAAATATAAAAATGCTAATGGTCAAGAATTTGCTAGAATAACTAGATATCACAAGGTATTTATAAAAATGCACAAAAATTCGCAATAAAAAATTTAGAAATTCTTTTAAAGGACACCTATGACTTCAATTGGTATCGAGGAAATAATACCTATATGTTTTGCAATATGTGAAGAAATATAAATTCATAACGACATCTGTAATATCAAATCATTAGTTTGAGTAACACAAAATAGTTTTTATCGATATAAAAAACCGTCGAATGAAAAAAATCATGGATAGAGGGGTATGTTGACCAGTATAAGTCTATATCACACAACTATGATTTTGCTGATCAACTCAATTTGCTTAAAATATATGGAAATATCACAATATTATTAAAAAATGATGTTTTAGATAGAATAATGTCAATTTAATCGATTTTAGCCTATCCGAAAGAAAAACTTTACTTTCGGTCAAAAATGTGAAACAAAAAATGAAAAATATTGATGTAAAAGTAGCTCCATGTGTTGTTCATACCCCAAGTGTAACAACGAATTCCCATTATTTTTGTACGACTGGTTTGTGTATTAAATTAGATGGCAATATCGGGCGTTTTTACATGTGGCAGGTCGTGTATTAAAAAGACATAAGAAAGGCGAGTGTGTGTCTACGATAAAGTTACTTAGTCCAGACCGAATCCAAAAGACAGTGTTGTAAAGGTACATGATCTTCGTTTGACCGCATAGAGAAACCTATATATGCCTAATTGTAGAAATTACGATAAATCATTAGTAGCACATATCTCGTATTTACGGGATGGTTTTCGTTAAATGAGCTTTGCCCGTATTTAACAAAATACACCTAAGTCTGCTTTTGCACGGTCTTTTTATACACGGGTTTGATATAACACGGTTTGAAAATTGAATATTTTTAATTTTTTTACACGATTTTATTCCATTTAGCACGATTTGAAATTTTATATACTTAAATTTTTTTTTGTCAAATTAAATTTTTGTGTAGTATGTTCATATCACAAAAAAGTATTTATGAAAGAAAAAAGTCTGAAACCATCGATAGAATCGATAGTTTGCGAACACTAGCTTAAAGATTTAAATGAATTTCCCTTTAGCACGTACAAACAATTTTTACTGGTCAAAGCAAATGTGAATATCACTAATTTAGGGGAATTCCCTTTATGTATAAGATCAATGTCTTTTTTACCCGGTTTTTTTTTACACGGCTTTTTCTGGAACCAGTCTACCGTATAAAAACATACTTAGGTGTAGTACAATTTTTTTTATAGATATTACTGCAAACTAAGAAGGCATGTGTTGTTTAAAGAATAAAAATGCGGATTTTTATACCCTGCACAACTATGTTGTCAGGGTATTATAGTTTTGTGCAAAAGTTTAGTCTCGGAACTACCTTTAAATATACGAACCGTCATATCTCGACTAGCTGAATCGATCTAGACATGTGTGTCCGTCCGTCTGTCCATTATAATTTGTAAACACGTTACAGGTCACAGTTATGGACCAATCTTCACGAAATTTTGCATGTAGATGGGTTCTGCCCAATGAAGACCCCTATTGTTTTTGGTAAAGATCGGTTTATATTTAGGGGATGAAATGGATCAAAAACTAAATTTTTGTCTGATTTTCTGGTCGCTCTAGAGGCCGCAATTATGGCCTAAACATCGCGAATTACAGGGAGAATGGGATTGGGCCAAAGAATAAGAATGCCTGTTTTGACAAAGATCGATCAATATTTAGTGGGTCAAATGGACCCTAACTTTTGTGTGAAAAATGACAAAATTTGTATTCTATAGCGTATATATTTACTCCTGAATGACATAGAGCCGAGAAGTTGATAGTATATCCAAGAGGAGTGGTTGACCTTTAAATTGATACCAATTATATTGTCGTATGTACTCGGATGCGGGAGTTACATTTAAATATTTACAGGTGCTTAAGTACTCAGATATTAGTTAGTAACACATTACAACACTGGAGGCGGAAATACAGCGCGGATCGCTTTGAAAATTTCCACGAGGATCCAGGAATGGTCAAGGATAACGCCTATAATCTTCGGTGACGATCAGATAATAATATTGGGATGAGGTGGACCGAAAACTTAATTTTTTGTGTTTGTTCTAGTCCATATATATTCCACAATTGAAAGTCGAACATCTTAACACAACCCACGGTGAAGGAAATCTGGACAAGTAATTAGAAGGGATTTACTGAATATTAGTAATATTTGTTCACCTCTAGTCGGTCAAGAGGGTGTAAATATAGCGAAATATTTTCCATTATCAGAATATATAACCACAGAAAGTTAGATTTTCGTGGAAGTTGTGTAGGGTATCATATGGTCGGCTCCTTCCGACTATACTGCTCCGCTCACTGGTTTAAGAATATTAAAAAGTTTGAAGAATTGATACAAGGAGTGGATTTTTTAAAGAATAATTTTTTCAAGAACCCTAACCAGGCGTGTATTTTTTAAGCAATAATTTTTCAAGGACGTGAATTTTTTAGAGAATCATTTTCAAGGACGGAGATTTCTAAAAACATATTTTTTCAAGGACGTGGATTTTTTAAAGAATAATGTTTCAAGGACGTAGATCTTTTAAAGAATAATTTTTCAGAGACGTAAATCTTTTAAAGGATACTTTTTCAGGGACGTAGATCTTTAAATGAATAATTTTTCAAAAAAATATTTTTAACCAGTAAGTGAATTAGTAAAGTCGGACTGGGTCGACTATATGATACCCTTCACCACTTTGGGTATATTGTACAAATGTACCCTTACGATTGCATGTCAATGTTCACTCGAAGGAACATACTCATGCCTTACTGCAACCTAAATTTAATTTCATTCGCGCCGAGTTGGAGTCGTCGGCGTACCATGGGACAAATTTATGGGAAACGATGTAAGCCTAATTGATGCACGATATTCGATACATCGCACAGTTAAAAATGAAATCTCAATTAGACACCCGTTCGAAATACATATGGAAGCTATGGCTACATCTGCACCAATTTCAATAAAACGCAATAACGTCATTTAAGTCTCAATTTGAAACGTTTTGCAAAATTTCTAGTTAATCGGACAAATATTGGGAGTTTGGTGCACCATTTATGTAAAATCGGACGAAAATATATATGGGAGCTCTATCTAAATCTGAACCGATTTCCACGAATCTTAACACGTATCGTTCTAGGCTTAATTAAGTACGCTATGCAAAATTTCGTGCAAATCGAAGGATATTTAAGGACTTTGGTGCATCATTTGCATAAAATCGGACGAAAATATATATGGGAGCTATATCTAAATCTGAACCGATTTTCACGAATCTTAGCACACATTATTCTAGACTCAAATCAGTACGGTAAGCAAAATTTCGTGCAAATCGAAGGATATTTAAGGACTTTGGTGCATCATTTGCATAAAATCGGACGGAAATATATATGGGTGCTATATATAAATCTGAACCTCTGAAATTTAGTACACATCATTCTAGTCTTAATTCAGTACGCTGTGCCAAGTTTCGTGCAAATCGAAGGATATTTAGGGACTTTGGTGCATCATTTACATAAAATCGGGCGAAAATATCTATGGGAGCTATATCGAAATCTGAACCGATTTTCACGAAACTTAACACACATCATTCTAGTCTTAATTCAGTACGCTGTGCCGAATTTCGTTGAAATCGAAGCATATTTAAGGGCTTTGGTGCATTATTTACATAAAATCGGACGATAATATATATGGGAGCTATATCTAAATTTGAACCGATTTTTCCTAATTTCAATAGGGTTCGTCCTTTGGCCGAATGAAATTGTTGTGCCAAATTTCATGCAATTCGAATAATAAATGCGACCAGTACATTGTTTACAATTTAACATGGATAGACAGACAGACGGACGGACGGACATGCATAAATCGACTTAGGAAGTGATCCTATGCAGATTCTCAAAAGGAACCATGTGTCTATATCGTATCCTTTTGCCTGTTACAAACATATGCACAACGACATAATACCCTGTACCACAGAGTATACAAATTAACGCCTTATTTGATTAAAATCCCCTTTGCAAATCCACGCCTTGGTTATTGGCTTAAAACATATTTTTAAATTCACGCCTTGGCTTATAGCTCAAAAGCTTGATTTAGCTTTAATTCCAGTGCAACACTGACCCATATTTACATCACAAATAGCTAATATGTTATGTTAATATTTTCTAAAGAAATTGTTGTGAATTAATGGGGGCACGAAAACATTTTTCCCAAAACAGGAAATTCGAATTCCGCTCTATAATATGAACCGTTTAAAATTTCCGCCAAGATTTTCGATTTTCTATTTTTGAGTTGAAATCTTTGTCAGTGGAGCATGGAAATGTTTGACTATATGAAAGCGTGTGTGTGCGTGCCTGCATGTATCATCAGTTCATTGCCTCGAGTCCAACAAATTTGCTGGTATGCGATTTCGCGTTAAAACTTCAAGAAGTCAAAGTAAATAATCAAAACATTGTCGTCGTTGGTCTTGCAGTTGTTGTTTTATTTGTAATTCAACAATTTCCTAACTGCAAAAAGGGAAATAGTTTAACATTTCCAAAAAAGGCGAATAAAAACACAGATGAAACGACAACAAAATGAACACAGCAAGGATATATCGCATGTATAGAATTTGTGGTGGTGGTGGTAGTGGTATCACACACTCTGACACATTTGGGAATATAAGCTATATATTTCACGCTCACGCACACATTCACTTACTCATCCGTATCACATACACACACACATGTTGTATATCTTGCTGTGCTACCACTGCGTCTCGGAGCGATAAACACATAAACATTGAATGTAAATAACTCGAAGACGAAGGAAGAAGGCGAACACGAGGATCAACATATTATGTGAATGCGTTTTGCCTTGTTAGAAGTAAGCAACAACAAACAAATACATATTTACTTACAGACACACACACATGGGAACATAGGCGAAATAAAAAGCAGCAACGAAGATTTGTTGCAAAAGATTTTCTTTCTTGATTTCCGTTTAAAGTTTCAACTTTTCAACAAAAAGTAGAAGATATATTTATGTAGTAAATATAGTTGCATATATATATTTGTTCGATATACAATTCTATGTACTGAAATTGCAGATTAAGGGTATGTAAAGTTTATTACTGTATTTGTAAATTATCGGAAATTTGTTGTTGATTCCCTCTTGGATTAGATATTTTAAAGAATATTTTTTCAAGGGTCTCAACAAGGCGTGGATTTTTATACCCTTCACCACACTGCGGTACAGGGTATTATGTCTTTGTGCATATGTTTGCACCAGGCAAAAGGAATCGAGGTAGACCCATGTTTCGTTTTGAGAATATACATAGATTCACTTTCTGAGTAGATTTACGCATGTCCGTCTCTCCGTCCGTCCATGTATTTTTGTTAACAAAGTACAGGTCGCATTTATGATCCGATTTGGATGAAATTTGGCACAGTTCACTTATTTAGCCCAAGGACGAACACTATTGAAATTGGAGAAAATCGGTTCAGATTTAGATATAGCTCGCACATATAGTTTCGCTCGATTTAATGTAAATGGTGTACCAAAGTCCCTATATATCCTTCGATTTGCACGAAATTTGGCATTGCATACTGGATTGAGTCTAGAATGATGTGTGTAAAATTTCTTGAAAATCGGTTCAAATTTAGATGTAGCTTCCATATATAGATTCGCCCGATTTTAGGTAAATGGTGCATCAAAGTACCTGAAAGTCATTCGATTTGCACGAATTTTGGCATATCGTTCTGAATTAAGTCTACAATGACTTGTGTTAAGTTTCGTGAAAATCGGTTCAGATTTAGATATAGCTCGCATATATAGTTTCGCCCGATTTAATGTAAATGGTGTACCAAAGTCCCTATATATCTTCAGATATGCACGAAATTTGGCATAGCGTACTGGATTGAGTCTTGGATGATGTGTGTAAAATTTCTTGAAAATCGGTTCAGATTTAGATATAGCTCCCATATATAGTTTCGCCCGATTTTAGGTAAATGGTGCACCAAAGTCCCTGAAAATCATTCGATTTGCACGAATTTTGGCATAGCGTACTGAATTGAGTCTAGAATGACTTGTGTTAAGTTTCGTGAAAATCGGTTCAGATTTAGATATAGCTCCCATATATAGTTTCGCCCGATTTTAGGTAAATAATATGCCAAAGTTCCTATATATCTTCAGATATGCACGAAATTTGGCATAGCGTACTGGATTGAGTCTTGGATGATGTGTGTAAAATTTCTTGAAAATCGGTTCAGATTTAGATATAGCTCCCATATATAGTTTCGCCCGATTTTAGGTAAATGGTGCACCAAAGTCCCTGAAAATCATTCGATTTGCACGAATTTTGGCATAGCGTACTGAATTGAGTCTAGAATGACGAGTGGTAAGTTTCGTGAAAATCGGTTCAGATTTAGATATAGCTCCCATATATAGTTTCCCCCGATTTTAGGTAAATGGTATGCCAAAGTCCCTATATATCTTCAGATATGCACGAAATTTGGCATAGCGTACTGGATTGAGTCTTGGATGATGTGTGTAAAATTTCTTGAAAATCGGTTCAGATTTAGATATAGCTCCCATATATAGTTTCGCCCGGTTTTAGGTAAATGGTGCACCAAAGTCCCTGAGAGTCATTCGATTTGCACGCATTTTGGAATATCGTTCTGAATTAAGTTTAGAATGACTTGTGTTAAATTTCGTGAAAATCGGTTGAGATTTAGATATAGCTCCCATATATAGTTTCGCCCGATTTTAGGTAAATAATATGCCAAAGTCCCTAAATGTCTTCCGATTTGCACGAAATTTGGTATAGCGTACTGGATTGAG